>NW_026706436.1:0-158972 GCF_029867415.1 Vicia villosa
AACTAGTAGAATGTATTTTCACCTAAGATGAACTTTTGAAAAATTTCTACATATGAACATTTATCAATTTTAGTCAAAAAAATGAATTCTATAAAAATAAAAAATTTATAAATTTCCTATTTATAATTCTAACAAAATCACAATATAATTATGGGTTAAATAAGTTTTTGGTCCTTATAAATATTGCAGTTTCATTTTTAGTCCCTCTGGGGTTTTGGCAACGGTTTTAGCTGGTTTTGGCAACGGTTTTTTTGTAAAAACTGTTGCCTAAAGGCAGGGAGGGACTAAAAATGAAAACTGCAATATTTATAGGGACCAAAAACTTATTTAACCCTATAATTATTGCTTCTTGACTATAACTATACCATCTGAAATAATACAACTTTTTTGAAAATTTATAAAGTATAATATTGGACCAAATTCATATTGGACTACCATGTAAACTATGTTGAAATATTTTAAATTTATTTAATATTTAATTATTTTATTCTACTAATTAGTATGTAGGGATATATTTAAACTAATTTATATTCTATTTATCAAATTATGAGTCTTAATTGATAAAGTGATCTAATAAATTTAATATAACTAATTAAACTTATATTTTGTAATTAATTAATTAATTAGTTTGATATGATCTCGAATATGAGTATATAAGGCTGGTCCATTTGGGAATAATGGGAACCCTAACCTGTCATCACCAGATATGTAAACTATGATCCCTAATATATAGTGCAACAAACATGTTATCTTTTCCTCTCTATCTATAGAGTGTTTAAGACTATGGGAATACTTATTAGAGGAAGATCAACACAATACTTTAAAATGTAAATTTTATAATTCACTTCACCTCAGCCATGGTGTCCACCATGGTAAAAAATTTCATTTAGGTCTATTTTTCTTAACTTTCAAGTCACATTTCACAACTGTTATACATAATAATAGTGGTGAAATGTGGTGTGTTTATTAATTTTATTTTGAAATTAAGAAAATCCAATTAAATTATATTTCACCAGAGTCAGATTTTACACACACAGGGAAATGTCCTTTTCAATGACACGCTTCGAATATCGACGAAAACGGTATAGTTTTACAACACTTTTAAGTCATTTTTATCCTGAAATATCCTCTTACATTTCCTAAAATCTTGTAAATTTTGACATTGCAGATCAATGTCAAGGTTCAAGCATATTGTTTACTTGATAACATGAATCTTGACATTAATTTTCAAACCAAGTTTTTCAATATACGTTTTGAGCATCTTCAAAGCCCAGACCTTCAAGATCATTGATACAACAAATCAACAATGAAAAAGTTAGGTTAAGTAAAAAGGTAAATGTATGTGTTGTGCCTTAATATACATAATTATGTAGAGCCTCACACCATAGTTAGTAAAACCAACTGTGGTGATGTGTTTTTAAGATATCACCATGGTTATTGATGGTAATCATGGCGAGAGTGTTTTTATTGAAATTAAAACCTAACAAGCTGAAGTTTATTTCCCTCATGATAGAACAACGTCCGAGAAAAAATCCCTTAAAACTTAACAATACCCTACAAAAAACTCATCTTCTGTAAACTCATTTGATCATTAACCTCCTTCATATCTTTTTTGAATCAAGGGAAGTATAGACAAAACCTAAAAGGTATCAGATAACTCTTTTCTTGACTCTTCTTCTTAACCTTTATGGTACGTAAATATTTTACCACTATTAATGTTATATTAATGTTGTTATTGTTGTTCTTATTATCCTAAACCCGAGAGTTTTAGTGTAGCATAATGTTGTGCCTTTCTATTGCTTTTGCTTCTGGTGTTGTTTAGTTGTTGAAATTTCAAAAAGTCTTTAATCTTATATGTGTGATTGATAGTGAGATTGAGATTAATATTATTTTTTTTTTGTATTTCTCTGTCTTTGAGAATGTTATATTTTGTTGTTGTAGTAGTAATATGTATTAGTAAATGTTTTTTACATAGCAAAGTTTATTTTCAAGATGCATGATTTTACAAGCATTTGATGTAAATTTCATAGTTTATTTGAAACGTAGTTGGATAAAAGTTAATGGATGAAGTCTAGTATAGGAGAAAGGAGAACTTGAATTTCTTGAATTTGCATAAAGAAAACACGCAAACAAAAAAATGGAATGTTCAACAGTCCTTGAGATATATGCGGAAATATAAAAAATAATATTTATTCACTTAAGTTTCGACATAATTAGTCAAAATTATACAATATGAACTTGGCATGGGGAAATGGACAAAAACTAAATTACAAATTCACAAAAAATTTAAGTTAATTTAGATATGGATGATAGACTATAAGAGATGATATGTGATATTGGAGAATATTCTTTTGGGATATCCCATATGTATGCTACTTTATGTAGAGAGAACCATTAGTAGTTATGTAAGGGATGCACAAATTTTACACGAGGGTATGCGTCGTTAAATCTTTTTAATATTTAGGAAGAGACTAGGTGGATGGATATAAGTTTCACTTAATTTTTGTAATTGGTAGAGAATATGCTTCGAGTAGGTAACAAGTTGTCGAGCCATCGTTATGAGGTTAAAAAGTTATTATGTCCTATGGTTTAGATTATATCAAAATCTGTACATGTAGTAATGATTGCATATTATAAAAAAGTGTATGACAAACTGTATCCATGACTGGATTATGGGGAGTCGTGCGACATAGTGAAGGACAGCGGTGGTGATGACGATAACGACGTAAGCAAGTAGTACTTTTCAGTCAAACTAAAGTGTTATATTACCTGCCAATAATTCCAAGTCCGATGATAATTTGGTATCACGTTAAGAAAATGCTATGGAAAAATTTTCCATGTAAGATATTTTTTAAAGTGGAAGAAAATAGAATTGTTGCATCAAGATTTTAGCCATAAGCCAAGAACCCTTAAGTTTGTTCTTGGAATTGATGGAATGAATCCATATGGTTATGTGAGTACTAGTCAATATGTTCTCGAAAAAGAACTAAAACTATTTAATTATCCTTGTACTTGCAAAATATAGATAGTATATTAGATATTCCAAAGAAATGCAACAAGAAATAAACACACTAAATATTCGAGAACTTGAGTTTATAAAATTTAATTATCAATACTGAACTAGTACATCAAATGTGAAGATAATCTCACAACTTATTTTGTACATATGAAATACATCTAATCCATCCACACATCAAACATAAACATGTGCACCAGGGGTTTCGGGGTTATGAATGGGATCTGAACCTGATGGGACTTGATTTAAAATACGACCAGCATTACCAGGTTTCAACAAATGATAGTGGCTTCGACCATGACCTCCTAGGATTTCTTTTGTTTTGTAATAAACATTATTAGCTAAAACTCTCGAGCCTTGTCTTCCAATTTGATTAACTTTTTCAGGTAGCATGAAATCACCATTAGCTTCAAGTGTTGTTGAGGTAAAGCGAGTTGCACTTGATTTCCCATTGTTCATTAACAATATCAATAGACCAACATTGATCAAGAGAAGGTAGGAGAGAATTTTGTGCAACTTTATCATCTCTATTACGTAACTAGAACAAGGTTCTAACTTTGTTATGAACTTAAGTTATACGTACATTGGATATATATATATATATATATATATATATATATATATATTAGTAGTAGTAACTAGTAGAATGTATTTTCACCTAAGATGAACTTTTGAAAAATTTCTACATATGAACATTTATCAAATTTAGTCAAAAAAATGAATTCTATAAAAATAAAAAATTTATAAATTTCCTATTTATAATTCTAACAAAATCACAATATAATTATTGCTTCTTGACTATAACTATACCATCTGAAATAATACAACTTTTTTGAAAATTTATAAAGTATAATATTGGACCAAATTCATATTGGACTACCATGTAAACTGTGTTGAAATATTTTAAATTTATTTAATATTTAATTATTTTATTCTCCTAATTAGTATGTAGGGATATATTTAAACTAATTTATATTCTATTTATCAAATTACGGGTCTTAATTGATAAATTGATCTAATAAATTTAATATAACTAATTAAACTTATATTTTGTAATTAATTAATTAATTAGTTAGTTTGATATGATCTCGAATATGAGTATATCAGGCCGGTCCATTTGGGAATAATGGGAACCCTAACCTGTCATCACCAGATATGTAAACTATGATCCCTAATATATAGTGCAACAAACATATTATCTTTTCCTCCCTATCTATAGAGTGTTTAAGACTATGGGAATACTTATTAGAGGAAGATCCACACAATACTTTAAAATGTAAATTTTATAAATCACTTCACCTCGGCCATGGTGTCCACCATGGTAAAAATTTTCATTTAGGTCTATTTTTCTTAACTTTCAAGTCACATTTCACATCTGTTATACATAATAATAGTGGTGAAATGTGGTGTGTTTATTAATTTTATTTTGAAATTAAGAAAATCCAATTAAATTATATTTCACCAGAGTCAGATTTTACACACACAGGGAAATGTCCTTTTCAATGACACGCTTCGAATATTTGCGAAAACGGTATAGTTTTACAACACTTTTAAGACACTTTTATGCTGAAATATCCTCATACATTTCCTAAAATCTTGTAAATTTTGACATTGCAAATCAATGTCAAGGTTCAAGCATATTGTTTACTTGATAACATGAATCTTGACATTAATTTTCAAACCAAGTTTTTCAATATACTATTTGAGCATCTTCAAAGCCCAGACCTTCAAGATCATTGATACAACAGAACAACAATGAAAAAGTTAGGTTAAGTAAAAAGGTAAGTGTATGTGTTGTGCCTTAATATACATAATTATGTAGAGCCTCACACCATAGTTAGTAAAACCAACTGTGGTGATGTGTTTTTAAGATATCACCATGGTTATTGATGGTAATCATGGCGAAAATGTTTTTATTGAAATTAAAACCTAACAAGCTGAAGTTTATTTCCCTCATGATAGAACAACGTCCGAGCAAAAATCCCTTAAAACTTAACAATACCCTACAAAAAACTCATCTTCAGTAAACTCATTTGATCATTAACCTCCTTCATATCTTTTTTGAATCAAGGGAAGGATAGACAAAACCTAAAAGGTACCAGATAACTCTTTTCTTGACTCTTCTTCTTAACCTTTATGGTACGTAAATATTTTACCACTATTCATGTTATATTAATGTTGTTATTGTTGTTCTTATTATCCTAAACCCGAGAGTTTTAGTGTAGCATAATGTTGTGCCTCTTTGTTGCTTTTGCTTGTGGTGTTGTTTAGTTGTTGAAATTTCAAAAAGTCTTTAATCTTATATATGTGACTGATAGTGAGATTGAGATTAATATTATTTTTTGTATTTCTCTGTCTTTGAGAATGTTATATTTTTTTGTTGTAGTAGTAATATGTATTAGTAAATGTTTTTTACATAGCAAAGTTTATTTTCAAGATGCATGATTTTACAAGCATTTGATGTAAATTTCATAGTTTATTTGAAACGTAGTTGGATAAAAGTTAATGGATAAAGTCTAGTATAGGAGAAAGGAGAACTTGAATTTCTTGAATTTGCATAAAGAAAACACCCAAACAAAAAAATGGAATGTTCAACAGTCCTTGAGATATATGCGGAAATATAAAAAATAGTATTTATTCACTTAAGTTTCGACATAATTAGTCAAAATTATACAATATGAACTTGGCATGGGGAAATGGACAAAAACTAAATTACAAATTCACAAAAAATTTTAGTTAATTTAGATATGGATGATAGACTATAAGAGATGATATGTGATATTGGAGAATATTCTTTTGGGATATCCCATATGTATGCTACTTTATGTAGAGAGAACCATTAGTAGTTATGTAAGGGATGCACAAATTTTACACGAGGGTATGCGTCGTTAAATCTTTTTAATATTTAGGAAGAGACTGGGTGGATAGATATAAGTTTCACTTAATTTCTATAATTGGTAAAGAATATGCTTCATGTAGGTAACAAGTTGTCGAGCCATCGTTATGAGGTTAAAAAGCAATTATGTCCTATGGTTTTGATTAATATCAAAATCTGTTCATGTAGTAATGATTGCATATTATAAAAAAAGTGTATGACAAACTGTATCCATGATTGGATTATGGGGAGTCGTACGACATGGTAAAGGACATCGGTGGTTATGACGATAACGAAGTAAGCAAGTAGTACTTTTCAGTTAAAGTAAAGTGTTATAGTACCTTCCAATAATTCCAAGTTCGATGATAATTTTGTATTACGTTAAGAAAATGTTATGGAAAAATTTTCCATGTAAGATATTCTTTAAAGTGGAAGAAAATAGAATTGTTGCACCAAGATTTTAGCCATAAGCCAGGAAGCCTTAAGTTTGTTCTTGGAATTGATGGAATGAATCCATATGGTTATGTGAGTACTGGTCAATATGTTCATGAAAAAGAACTAAAACTATTTAATTATCCTTGTACTTGCAAAATATAGATAGTATATTAGATATTCCAAAGAAATGCAACAAGAAATAAACACACTAAATATTCGAGAACTTGAGTTTATAAAATTTAATTATCAATACTGAACTAGTACATCAAATGTGAAGATAATCTCACAACTTATTTTGTACATATGAAATACATCTAATCCATCCACACATCAAACATAAACATGTGCACCAGGGGTTTCGGGGTTATGAATGGGATCTGAACCTGATGGGACTTGATTTAAAATACGACCAGCATTACCAGGTTTCAACAAATGATAGTGGCTTCGACCATGACCTCCTAGGATTTCTTTTGTTTTGTAATAAACATTATTAGCTAAAACTCTCGAGCCTTGTCTTCCAATTTGATTAACTTTTTCAGGTAGCATGAAATCACCATTAGCTTCAAGTGTTGTTGAGGTAAAGCGAGTTGCACTTGATTTCCCATTGTTCATTAACAATATCAATAGACCAACATTGATCAAGAGAAGGTAGGAGAGAATTTTGTGCAACTTTATCATCTCTATTACGTAACTAGAACAAGGTTCTAACTTTGTTATGAACTTAAGTTATACGTACATTGGATATATATATATATATATATATATATATATATATATATATATATATATATATATATATATATATATATATATATATATATATATATATATATATATATATATATTAGTAGTAGTAACTAGTAGAATGTATTTTCACCTAAGATGAACTTTTGAAAAATTTCTACATATGAACATTTATCAAATTTAGTCAAAAAATGAATTCTATAAAAATAAAAAATTTATAAATTTCCTATTTATAATTCTAACAAAATCACAATATAATTATTGCTTCTTGACTATAACTATACCATCTGAAATAATACAACTTTTTTGAAAATTTATAAAGTATAATATTGGACCAAATTCATATTGGACTACCATGTAAACTGTGCTGAAATATTTTAAATTTATTTAATATTTAATTATTTTATTCTCCTAATTAGTATGTAGGGATATATTTAAACTAATTTATATTCTATTTATCAAATTACGGGTCTTAATTGATAAATTGATCTAATAAATTTAATATAACTAATTAAACTTATATTTTGTAATTAATTAATTAATTAGTTAGTTTGATATGATCTCGAATATGAGTATATCAGGCCGGTCCATTTGGGAATAATGGGAACCCTAACCTGTCATCACCAGATATGTAAACTATGATCCCTAATATATAGTGCAACAAACATATTATCTTTTCCTCCCTATCTATAGAGTGTTTAAGACTATGGGAATACTTATTAGAGGAAGATCCACACAATACTTTAAAATGTAAATTTTATAAATCACTTCACCTCGGCCATGGTGTCCACCATGGTAAAAATTTTCATTTAGGTCTATTTTTCTTAACTTTCAAGTCACATTTCACATCTGTTATACATAATAATAGTGGTGAAATGTGGTGTGTTTATTAATTTTATTTTGAAATTAAGAAAATCCAATTAAATTATATTTCACCAGAGTCAGATTTTACACACACAGGGAAATGTCCTTTTCAATGACACGCTTCGAATATTTGCGAAAACGGTATAGTTTTACAACACTTTTAAGACACTTTTATGCTGAAATATCCTCATACATTTCCTAAAATCTTGTAAATTTTGACATTGCAAATCAATGTCAAGGTTCAAGCATATTGTTTACTTGATAACATGAATCTTGACATTAATTTTCAAACCAAGTTTTTCAATATACTATTTGAGCATCTTCAAAGCCCAGACCTTCAAGATCATTGATACAACAGAACAACAATGAAAAAGTTAGGTTAAGTAAAAAGGTAAGTGTATGTGTTGTGCCTTAATATACATAATTATGTAGAGCCTCACACCATAGTTAGTAAAACCAACTGTGGTGATGTGTTTTTAAGATATCACCATGGTTATTGATGGTAATCATGGCGAAAATGTTTTTATTGAAATTAAAACCTAACAAGCTGAAGTTTATTTCCCTCATGATAGAACAACGTCCGAGCAAAAATCCCTTAAAACTTAACAATACCCTACAAAAAACTCATCTTCAGTAAACTCATTTGATCATTAACCTCCTTCATATCTTTTTTGAATCAAGGGAAGGATAGACAAAACCTAAAAGGTACCAGATAACTCTTTTCTTGACTCTTCTTCTTAACCTTTATGGTACGTAAATATTTTACCACTATTCATGTTATATTAATGTTGTTATTGTTGTTCTTATTATCCTAAACCCGAGAGTTTTAGTGTAGCATAATGTTGTGCCTCTTTGTTGCTTTTGCTTGTGGTGTTGTTTAGTTGTTGAAATTTCAAAAAGTCTTTAATCTTATATATGTGACTGATAGTGAGATTGAGATTAATATTATTTTTTGTATTTCTCTGTCTTTGAGAATGTTATATTTTTTTGTTGTAGTAGTAATATGTATTAGTAAATGTTTTTTACATAGCAAAGTTTATTTTCAAGATGCATGATTTTACAAGCATTTGATGTAAATTTCATAGTTTATTTGAAACGTAGTTGGATAAAAGTTAATGGATAAAGTCTAGTATAGGAGAAAGGAGAACTTGAATTTCTTGAATTTGCATAAAGAAAACACCCAAACAAAAAAATGGAATGTTCAACAGTCCTTGAGATATATGCGGAAATATAAAAAATAATATTTATTCACTTAAGTTTCGACATAATTAGTCAAAATTATACAATATGAACTTGGCATGGGGAAATGGACAAAAACTAAATTACAAATTCACAAAAAATTTTAGTTAATTTAGATATGGATGATAGACTATAAGAGATGATATGTGATATTGGAGAATATTCTTTTGGGATATCCCATATGTATGCTACTTTATGTAGAGAGAACCATTAGTAGTTATGTAAGGGATGCACAAATTTTACACGAGGGTATGTGTCGTTAAATCTTTTTAATATTTAGGAAGAGACTGGGTGGATAGATATAAGTTTCACTTAATTTCTATAATTGGTAAAGAATATGCTTCATGTAGGTAACAAGTTGTCGAGCCATCGTTATGAGGTTAAAAAGCAATTATGTCCTATGGTTTTGATTAATATCAAAATCTGTTCATGTAGTAATGATTGCATATTATAAAAAAAGTGTATGACAAACTGTATCCATGATTGGATTATGGGGAGTCGTACGACATGGTAAAGGACATCGGTGGTTATGACGATAACGAAGTAAGCAAGTAGTACTTTTCAGTTAAAGTAAAGTGTTATAGTACCTTCCAATAATTCCAAGTTCGATGATAATTTTGTATTACGTTAAGAAAATGTTATGGAAAAATTTTCCATGTAAGATATTCTTTAAAGTGGAAGAAAATAGAATTGTTGCACCAAGATTTTAGCCATAAGCCAGGAAGCCTTAAGTTTGTTCTTGGAATTGATGGAATGAATCCATATGGTTATGTGAGTACTGGTCAATATGTTCATGAAAAAGAACTAAAACTATTTAATTATCCTTGTACTTGCAAAATATAGATAATATATTAGATATTCCAAAGAAATGCAACAAGAAATAAACACACTAAATATTCGAGAACTTGAGTTTATAAAATTTAATTATTAATACTGAACTAGTACATCAAATGTGAAGATAATCTCACAACTAATTTTATACATATGAAATACATTTAATCCATCCACACATCAAACATAAACATTTGCACCAGGGGTTTCGGGGTTATGAATGGGATCTGCACCTGATGGGACTTGATTTAAAATACGACCAGCAATACCAGGTTTCAACAAATGATAGTGGCTTCGACCATGACCTCCTAGGATTTCTTTTGTTTTGTAATAAACATTATTAGCTAAAACTCTCGAGCCCTGTCTTCAAATTTGACTAACTTTTTCAGGTAGCATGAAATCACCATTAACATCAAGTGTTGTTGAGGTAAAGCGAGTTGCACTTGATTTCCCATTGTTAATTAACAATATCAATAGACCAACATTGATCAAGAGAAGGTAGGAGAGAATTTTGTGCAACTTTATCATCTCTATTACGTAACTAGAACAAGGTTCTAACTTTGTTATGAACTTAAGTTATACGTACATTGGATATATATATATATATATATATATATATATATATATATATATATATATATATATATATATATATATATATATATATATATATAGTAGTAGTAGTAACTAGTAGAATGTATTTTCACCTAAGATGAACTTCTGAAAAATTTCTACATATGAACATATATCAATTTTAGTAAAAAAAAATGAATTCTATAAAAATAAAAAATTTATAAATTTCCTATTTATAATTCTAACAAAATCACAATATAATTATTGTCTCTTGACTATAATTATACCATATGAAATAATACAACTTTTTTGAAAATTTATAAAGTATAATATTAGACCAAATTCATATTGGACTACCATGTAAACTGTGTTAAAATATTTTAAATTTATTTAATATTTAATTATTTTATTCTACTAATTAGTATGTAGGGATATATTTAAACTAATTTATATTCTATTTATCAAATTACGGGTCTTAATTGATAAATTGATCTAATAAATTTAATATAACTAATTAAACTTATATTTTGTAATTAATTAATTAATTAGTTTGATATGATCTCGAATATGAGTATATCAGGCTGGTCCATTTGGGAATAATGGGAACACTAACCTGTCATCACCAGATATGTAAACTATGATCCCTAATATATAGTGCAACAAACATATTATCTTTTCCTCTCTATCTATAGTGTTTAAGACTATGGGAATACTTATTAGAGGAAGATCCACACAATACTTTAAAATGTAAATTTTATAATTCACTTCACCTCGGCCATGGTGTCCACCATGGTAAAAAATTACATTTAGGTCTATTTTTCTTAACTTTCAAGTCACATTTCACATATGTTATACATAATAATAGTGGTGAAATGTGGTGTGTTTATTAATTTTATTTTGAAATTAAGAAAATCCAATTAAATTATATTTCACCAGAGTCAGATTTTACACACACAGGGAAATGTCCTTTTCAATGACACGCTTCGAATATCGGCGAAAACGGTATAGTTTTACAACACTTTTAAGACACTTTTATGCTGAAATATCCTCATACATTTCCTAAAATCTTGTAAATTTTGACATTGCAGATCAATGTCAAGGTTCAAGCATATTGTTTACTTGATAACATGAATCTTGACATTAATTTTCAAACCAAGTTTTTCAATATACTTTTTGAGCATCTTCAAAGCCCTGACCTTCAAGATCATTGATACAACAAAACAACAATGAAAAAGTTAGGTTAAGTAAAAAGGTAAATGTATGTGTTGTGCCTTAATATACATAATTATGTAGAGCCTCAGACCATAGTTAGTAAAACCAACTGTGGTGATGTGTTTTTAAGATATCACCATGGTTATTGATGGTAATCATGGCGAAAATGTTTTTATTGAAATTAAAACCTAACAAGCTGAAGTTTATTTCCCTCATGATAGAACAACGTCCGAGCAAAAATCCCTTAAAACTTAACAATACCCTACAAAAAACTCATCTTCAGTAAACTCATTTGATCATTAACCTCCTTCATATCTTTTTTGAATCAAGGGAAGGATAGACAAAACCTAAAAGGTATCAGATAACTCTTTTCTTGACTCTTCTTCTTATCCTTTATGGTACGTAAATATTTTACCACTATTCATGCTATATTAATGTTGTTATTGTTGTTCTTATTATCCTAAACCCGAGAGTTTTAGTGTAGCATAATGTTGTGCTTTTCTGTTGCTTTTGCTTGTGGTGTTGTTTAGTTGTTGAAATTTCAAAAAGTCTTTAATCTTATATATGTGACTGATAGTGAGATTGAGATTAATATTATTTTTTGTATTTCTCTGTCTTTGAGAATGTTATATTTTGTTGTTGTAGTAGTAATATGTATTAGTAAATGTTTTTTACATAGCAAAGTTAATTTTCAAGATGCATGATTTTACAAGCATTTGATGTAAATTTCATAGTTTAATTGAAACGTAGTTGGATAAAAGTTAATGGATGAAGTCTAGTATAGGAGAAAGGAGAACTTGAATTTCTTGAATTTCCATAAAGAAAACACCCAAACAAAAAAATGGAATGTTCAACAGTCCTTGAGATATATGCGGAAATATAAAAGATAATATTTATTCACTTAAGTTTCGACATAATTAGTCAAAATTACACAATATGAACTTGGCATTGGGAAATGGACAAAAACTAAATTACAAATTCACAAAAAAATTAAGTTAATTTAGATATGGATGATAGACTATAAGAGATGATATGTGATATTGGAGAAGATTCTTTTGGGATATCCCATATGTATGCTACTTTATGTAGAGAGAACCATTACTAGTTATGTAAGGGATGCACAAATTTTACACGAGGGTATGCGTCGTTAAATCTTTTTAATATTTAGGAAGAGACTGGGTGGATAGATATAAGTTTCACTTAATTTCTATAATTGGTAAAGAATATGCTTCGAGTAGGTAACAAGTTGTCGAGCCATCGTTATGAGGTTAAAAAGCTATTATGTCCTATGGTTTAGATTATATCAAAATTTGTACATGTAGTAATGATTGCATATTATAAAAAAAGTGTATGACAAACTGTATCAATGATTGGATTATGGGGAGTCGTGCGACATGGTGAAGGACAGCGGTGGTGATGACGATAACGACGTAAGCAAGTAGTACTTTTCAGTCAAAGTAAAGTGTTATAGTACCTGCCAATAATTCCAAGTCCGATGATAATTTTGTATTACGTTAAGAAAATATTATGGAAAAATTTTCCATGTAAGATAGTATTTGATGATAATTTTGTATTACGTCAATATGTTCTTGAAAAAGAACTAAAACTATTTAATTATCCCTGTACTTGCAAAATATAGATAGTATATTAGATATTCCAAAGAAATACAACAAGAAATAAACACACTATGTAACACCCCATACATACATTGCCTAGGATATACGAATATGGCATTAAAATGGTACTCGAAAATCATAAACATAAGCAGCGGAATAGATAATGTATAAGTACAAGTACAAAAGCCCAAACTGTCATGGCCAAATACATAGGTTTCCAACAAGTACTAGTACATATCCATGATACAAAAGATGATGGGTACAAAATATAATGCACTACAAAAGAGCATATCGCCAAGAAACACCATCTCGAAGCTAAGCCATCTTACCCTTCCCACGATCCTGCCTCGAACCACCTGTAAAAGAATAATTGGAATGGGGTGAGATTACTAAATCTCAGTGAGTCTCCCTATCTTACAGGTTCACTCAGTTCTACAGGGAACATGCAAACAACGGATTCACCGAGAATCCGGGTTACCTCACGGCTAGGCACATGTACAAACAAGGGTATACCATCAATGGAAGTTCCATAACTATCCAAGGAGGCATCAACAACAACAGGCTCAACGCCATCACAAACAAGTATGCAGACTCGTACCCATGTACGAGGAATCCAGGAGTAGAATCTGCCTGTCTACCTAGGCTGCCAAACTACACCCTCGGTGAGTTACACCCGTACATCGCATCAAGAGACTTGCACAAGCATATCGCAAGACTAATTGGATACTCCTCCTAAATGGAATCCCTCCGAGATGAGTTACAGCCGTGACAAAGCCTAAGTAGCGTCCGACCCCATCATTGTCCATACGGAGATGAGTTAACATCGAGTGCAAAATACGCCATCTTGATAATACGAGCCCACCGGGCGAAAGCCTAGTGACCTTGCCTACGTGGCATCACTAGAGGTGAATCGGAAGTAATATTGTCTACATGACATTACTTATCCACCATACCAAGCACGCCGATATGTTAACGTCGAGTGGGATACGCGTCGTAGGCCCTCACAAGCATATCGCAATGGTAGCTCAGGTGTGTAAAACATACCAAGAACGGAGATGAGTTAACGTCGAGTGGGATACGCCCCGTAGGCCCTCACAAGCACATCGCAACGGTAATGATGGAACTAAGTCCATAAACAGGACTTACCACCTAGTAGCTTAAGCTTACTCCGATTCAAGCATACACACATCACCGAGATCACACAACACGGTATAAGCCACCACACAGGCAATCACATTCGAATGTTCAACCGGAACAAACGAAATCAATAATAATTGTGCCACAATATAATCCACACCATTTGTAATTCACAACATACAAGCATATCCAAGAGATTTCAGTCATATCATGGTCTTATACAATTAAAACACATATCAGAATGCCATACAAGTCATAAGAGGCCTTCGATTCCGATACGAAGCGAAACTGCACTCATAGGGGAGAATTATCAATTATGCATCAGACTAGTTCGCTACAGCGAACTCAAACAGAAGCAAACTTTCTCAAATCCAGGTTAGTTCGCTACAGTGAACTCTTAGCGAAGCCCCGATTCGCTACAGCGAGTGAAAGTTCTCTACAGCGAATGAAAGTTCGCTACAGCGAATAAATCAATTCAACTCCCAGGTTTATTCGCTACACAGTTTGCTACAGCGAATCATTTGCTACAGCGAATGAAAGTTCGCTGCAGCGAACTCTGCAAAATCAGCAAAATGCATAAACGCATTTGGGGTCCCCAAGCCCCAAATTTCTACATGCAGCCATTGATAATCAAATAACAAGCTATAGTAAACATACATATACTCATTATTACTGAATGGAGGGTTAAACATGCATTTGTAGGATCATTGAAGCATTTACTCTCAAAAACCCTTAATACCAAAATAGCATAAACCCAATAGAATACCCCAAGGTCTCTATCTATGAGACTCACCTTGAAGAAAAGCAATAGGAGCTGCGAAAATCAGAAGCAAAAGATGAAGATTGCTGAATCAAAGGTGCATGCATGGTAGAAGATGAAGTTGGCAATGGGTTCTCTTCTTCCTCTCTCCTTGTTTCACGTTTTCTTCTTCTTCTACTCTCCAAAATTCTGTTTTGTTACAAATGACCAAAGACAACACAAGCCAAACACTCCCTTAAGCCTTAGTTATTGGATGTAATGACCAAAACACCCCCCAACTAGATTCTATTTACCATGATGCCACTTAGTTACATCTTAACTAAATGCAATTCCTATTATTAAATCTTTTGAAATAAAAATTAGGATATTACATTCTCCCCCCTTAAATAGAATTCGTCCTCGAATTCGAAAACTTATCAGAACATGTGAGGATACAACTCCCGCATCTCCGATTCCAGCTCCCAAGTAGCTTCGTCAAGACGTGACTCTTCCCACAACACCTTGACAAAAGGTATCTCCTTGCTTCTCAAAGACTTACTAGTATACTCCAAAATACGACACGGTTTCGGTTGGAATGGAAGATCTGGCTCTACTTCAATCGTATCTGGTAGGATAGGATGAAATGAATCTGGCACAAACTTTCACAACTGAGACACGTGGAATACATCATGCAGCCCTGATAGTGAAGGAGGTAACGCTAACTGGTATGCGACTCCACCTATCTATCTCATGATCTGGTAAGGTCCCACGTATCTTGGGCTAAGCTTGCGCGTCTTAAAAGGTCCTTTCAACCTCAACCTTGGAGTCACCTTCAAGAACACATGATCTCCTACATCAAACTCCAACGGTCTCCTTCGTTTGTCCGCATAACTCTTCTGTCGATCTTGAGCTTGTTTCATCTTATCTCGGATCATCTTAACCTTCTCTGTGGTTTCATGAATTATCTCCGGTCCAAGAATTCCCTTCTCACCAACTTCAGACCAACACAACGGTGATCGACACTTCCTCCCATACAAGGCTTCATATGGGGCCATACCGATACTCGCATGATAATTGTTGTTATATGCGAATTCTATCAAAGGTAAGTTATCTTTCCAACTTCCACCAATTTCCAAGATACATGCCCTCAGCATATCCTCAATGGTCTGAATAGTCCTTTCTGTTTGTCCATCTGTCTGAGGGTGGTTAGAAGTGCTCAAATTCAGATCTGTACCCATCTCTTGATGAAAAGCTTTCCAAAATCGGGAAGTGAACTTCGGATCTCTATCCGAAACAATGCTAGAAGGTACACCGTGCAATCTGACAATCTCCACTACAAAAAGCCTCGCAAGGTGAGAAACCTTGTGAGTTGTCTTAACCGGTAAGAAACGCGCGGACTTAGTCAAACGGTCCACTATCACCCATATCGAGTCATGGCCACTTAAGGCTCGAGGTAATCCCACAATGAAGTCCATTGATATACTGTCCCACTTCCAGACAGGAACATCCAATGGTTGTAGCATACCACCGGGCCTTTGGTGTTCTATCTTCACTTGTTGACAAATCACGCACTGCTCTACATAATCAGCCACATCTCTCTTCATACCAGGCCACCAAAAATTTCCTTTCAAGTCTTGATACATCTTGGTCGATCCGGGATGGATGGTGAATTTGCTCTTGTGAGCCTCGTCCATAATTAACCTCCTTAACTCCGCGTCATTTGGTACACACATCCTTCGTCCAAAAAGAATGAGTCCATCAGATGTACGATCGAAGTCAGGAAGGTTTGCTTTAGCCTGCAATTCTACATCATTCCACTGTGCTGGACGGATCCTTTCCCGCAACTCATTCTGAATACACAAGTTACCAATCAACACACCCGTTGGTGCCCACTCAAATTGTAAATCCAAATTTCTGAACTTCTCCATATGGCCAAACTCCAACATCATCAATTCTGCAACTTTTATCTCCTTTCTACTCAAGGCATCCGCTACCTTATTAGCTTTACCGGGATGGTACTTCAAATCAAAGTCAAAGTCCTTCAAGTACTCCATCCATCTCCTCTAATGCATGTTAAGTTCCTTCTGATCAAAGAGATACTTCAAACTCTTGTGATCACTAAACATCTCAAAGTGAACTCCATACAAATAATGTCGCCATACCTTGAGTGCGAACACAATTGCAGCGAGTTCAAGGTCATGAGTAGGATAATTATCTTCATGAGGCCTTAATTGTCTAGATGCATAAGCTACAACCTGTCCATCTTGCATCAACACTCCACCTAAACCTTTCTTAGAAGCATCACAGAACACTTCATAAGATCGGTTTGGATCTGGGATCACCAACACGGGAGCTGTAGTTAATTTCTCCTTGAGTTTCTGAAAACTCTTCTCACATTCTGAATTCCAACTAAACGAAACCTCCTTCCTTGTAAGCCTGGTCAAAGGTAACGCCAACTTGGAAAAGCCCATAATGAACCTCCGATAGTAACCTGCCAAGCCTAGGAAACTACGGACTTCAATTGCATTCTTGGGTCGTTCCCAATTTATCACTGATTCTACCTTTGAAGGGTCTACAGCCACGCCGCCGCCAGATATGACATGTCCAAGAAACTTAACTTCGGACATCCAGAACTCACACTTACTAAACTTTGCGAACAACTGCTTCTCTCGAAGGACCGACAACACAATCCTCAAATGCTCCATGTGCTCTTCGATAGTCTGAGAGTAGATCAAGATGTCGTCTATGAAGATTACCACGAACTGATCCAAATACGGTTGGAACACTCGGTTCATGTAATCCATAAAGACAGCAGGAGCATTGGTCACTCCGAATGGCATAACCAAAAACTCGTAATGACCGTATCTCATTCTAAAAGCAATCTTCGATACGTCCGAACTCTTAACCCGAATCTAATGATATCCCGACCTGAGGTCAATCTTCGAGAACACACAGGCTCCTTTCAATTGATCCAGGAGGTCATCAATCCGCGGTAGAGGGTACTTATTCTTTATGGTTACCTTGTTCAGCTGACGATAGTCGATGCACAAACGCATACTACCATCCTTCTTCTTCACTAATAAGACTGGGGCTCCCCATGGAGAAACACTAGGACGAATGAAGTGTTTCGCCAACAACTCTTCTAATTGACTCTTTAACTCTCTTAGCTCTGCAGGAGACATCCTATAAGGGGCGATCAAAACTGGAGGGGTACCCGGAACAAGATCAATAGAGAATTCAACTTCCCTTTCCGGTGGAAGAGAAGTAACATCCTCAGGAAACACATCGGAAAATTCACACACAACCGGAATATCCAATACACTCTCCTTGTCCTTGGAGTCCGACGTAAGAACCAAAAGGAAAGACTTCTCTTGAGAAAAAAGGTAATTGATCATGTTAACCGTACCTTCAAGAAGATGTTCAATGGCATCGGTTGGTGTAGTCTCCTCAGCAGGAATGAAGATAGCCTTCTCTTTACAACCAATGTACACCGAGTTAGCTGACAACCAGTCCATTCCCAGCACTACATCGATCTTCTTAAGCGGTAGACAGATAAGGTCAATCAAAAATCTGCGACCATTGAAGGTAATAGAACACTCCTTGCAAACGTCTCGAGCTTCTACTACATCATCAGTAGTCGAAGAAATAACCATAGGAGTTGGAAGAAAACTTGTCTCAAAACCAAGCCTCCGCACACAATGATAAGAGATAAAAGAATGTGTCACTCCACAATCTACTAATACAAACAAGGTTTGATTATTGACATAACACGTACCAGCAACAAGATTGGTGTTTCCTTGAGCCTTCCTAGCATCCAAGGTGTAAACACGACCTTTAGTCATTTCAGGAACATCCGGGGCTATACATTCCCTTGCAAAATGTCCTAACTGATTGCACTTGTAACATTTCACAAGATCTGGCTTGCAACTCCCAAAGTGGTTTGCCTTGCATCTACCACATCGGGGAGGCTGAGTAGAGCGATCTCCATAAACCTGTTTCTTCATAACTGGAGAATTGCGGGGTTTCAAATGCTGTCCCGAACTTCCTTGTTCCCTACGAACCGGCTTGTTCTGCTCTCTCTCTTCCTGAACCCTCTTTAATGTGTTCTCAGTAACATAACATTGCCTCAAACATTCAACATAAGTGGTAAACTCTCTTTGAAACATACTATGTACAATATCCGCATTCAGCCCCATAAGAAACTGATCAATCTTCCACAACTCATCTGGTGCATAAGCTGCTTGTTTGGAATAGGCAGCCATGTCCTCAAACTTCTCAGCATATTCAGACACTGACATGTTGCCTTGCTTGAAGGATTGAAACTCACGCTCCTTCAAAGCACGCACACTGTTGGGGTAGTACTTCTCCAAGAACGCCGTCTTAAAGTGTTGCCAATCCTTTGGAATCCCTTGGTTAGTGAAATACGTAGACTCTGTATTCCACCACTTACCTGCCGACCCCTTCATCTTCTAAGCAGCAAAGATCACTTTCTCTTCCTCTGTACACTGGATGGCCTGAAATATCATCTCCATGCCATACAACCAATCATGGGCAATCACAGGATCTATGCCACCCAAGAACTCTGGCGGATCCATCCGAAAGAAAGCACGAAAATCAGGCCCTGCTGCAGCCTGAGGAGTAGGAGCAGGAGTGGTTGGTTGTTGCCCTTGCATGCCTTGCATCATTTGCATCATCATTTGATTCTGCTGCTGCATCTGTTGCATTATTTGCACCCAAGGCACACCCGCATTCTCAGTTTCAGGCTCAGTCTCCACATTCCTCGTCATGGGCCTTTCGGGACCTCTGCGTTAATAAGCCATCTTCCTGTTTGTCCTACACATGGAATTTAAGTTGATCAGGATTAACGCCATAAGTAAGACATAAGGAATCATGCCGACACTACACATATGAGGATGAATTATGCTGACTTATGATGTTTCTTGGTAAAGCCGAGGTTCGACCTGCTCTGATACCAACTGTAACACCCCATACATACATTGCCTAGGATATACGTATATGGCACTAAAATGGTACTCGAAAATCATAAACATAAGCAGCGGAATAGATAATGTATAAGTACAAGTACAAAAGCCCAAACTGTCATGGCCAAATACATAGGTTTCTAACAAGTACTAGTACATATCCATGATACAAAAGATGATGGATACAAAATATAATGCACTACAAAAGAGCATATCGCCAAGAAACACCATCTCGAAGCTAAGCCATCTTACCCTTCCCACGATCCTGCCTCGAACCACCTGTAAAAGAATAATTGGAATGGGGTGAGATTACTAAATCTCAGTGAGTCTCCCTATCTTACAGGTTCACTCAGTTCTACAGGGAACATGCAAACAACGGATTCACCGAGAATCCGGGTTACCTCACGGCTAGGCACAAGTACAAACAAGGGTATACCATCAATGGAAGTTCCATAACTATCCAAGGAGGCATCAACAACAACAGGCTCAACGCCATCACAAACAAGTATGCAGACCCGTACCATGTACGAGGAATCCAGGAGTAGAATCTGCCTGTCTACCTAGGCTGCCAAACCACACCCTCGGTGAGTTACACCCGTACATCGCATCAAGAGACTTGCACAAGCACATCGCAAGACTAATCGGATACTCCTCCTAAATGGAATCCATCCGAGATGAGCTACAGCCGTGACAAAGCCTAAGTGGCGTCCGACCCCATCATTGTCCATACGCAGATGAGTTAACGTCAAGTGCAAAATACGCCATCTTGATAATACGAACCCACCGGGCGAAAGCCTAGTGACCTTGCCTACGTGGGATCATTAGAGGTGAATCGGAAGTAATATTGTCTACATGACATTACTTCTCCACCATACCAAGCACGCCGATATGTTAACATCGAGTGGGATACGCCTCGTAGGCCGTCACAAGCATATCGCAATGGTAACTCAGGTGTGTAAAACATACCGAGGACGCAGATGAGTTAACGTCGAGTGGGATACGCCCTGTAGGCCCTCACAAGCACATCACAACGGTAATGATGGAACTAAGTCCATAAACAGGACTTACCACCTAGTAGCTTAAGCTTACTCCGATTCAAGCATACACACATCACCGAGATCACACAGCACGGTATAAGCCATCACACAGGCAATCACATTCGAATGTTCAACTGGAACAAACGAAATCAATAATAATAGTGCCACAGTATAATCCACACCATTTGTATTTCACAACATACAAGCATATCCAATAGATTTCATTCATATCATGGTCTTATATAATTAAAACACATATCAGAATGCCATACAAGTCATAAGAGGCCTTCTATTCTGATACGAAGCGAATCTACACTCATAGGGGAGAATTATCAATTATGCATCTGTTTATGGTGATTTCCGGTAAACAACCGCTAGTCCTCCAAACTATAAAATATACTTTGGTTACTCGCAGGATCGACTAGATTGATCCTAGGACATAGTCAAACAATTGTCTTTCGATATGATTTGATTCATGCTTGTTTGTTCTGGCTTCGAGAAAACTTGTTTGTGATATGATCGTGTGAGTGTTTACTTAAAAACAACACTTGTTATATGTGGTGTCGTTTTCTTTACCTCCCTGTTTCACTTGGGAGGACGGCACGCTAAACCCTTCACGCGAAATTTGGAAGGAGAATGCGCCCGTGGTGGGATGAATTTTATTTCAGTTCTTCCTACGATATCACACGAACTTTCTTATTTGTCCTACGAGTAGGAAAGGGGAAAAAAGATCTCAACTAAACCCTAGGAGTTTGCTAAGTGTGGGGATTTCACCTAGACTAGAAATTCTGGAGTCCGGGAGGTCGGTTATACATAGGGAAGTGTTTAAACACCCTACATATCTGTAGTACTCTACAGGAACCTTCTCTGTGTCATTTGTGATTGTGTTTGCTGCTAATGATTAGGAAAGTTTCTCCTTTGTGTTAGGAGAAGGAATTGATTTGATTAAAGAAAAGACAGACAGATAGACAGACTGACTATTTTTGGTATTTTATTAGCTCGCTGAGATTCCTTGTGAACCTCATGCCTACATATCCCTAGTGGAAGTCAGAGCTTAATGTAGTTCGGGGAACTAACTAGGGAAATTACTTGTTTTTGGTGCCTTGCTTGAAGCTCAAGGTTGAAGCTTGGAATTAAATCTCTGTTTACAGTAAAGAGACATGGAATCATCTTTACAGAGAGGTATTAGTACTATTCTACCACAAACATTTAAAGGAGTGACAGAATAACTGAATTCATTTCATTCAAGAGGGGGACCTTACTTGTGTATGTGCAAGTATACCAGTCAAATGCCTCTTCAATGAAAGAAAAATGCTCATCCAAATTAGGGAAAGTTACCACATGTCTGGGTTTTACTGCCAGCTCATGCCTTTCAAAATCCTAAATGGGAGACTTGATTAAAATTGAAATTGAAATGGAAATGTTTGTTTGAATGTGGTAGAGTAGTAAAAATATCTCTCTATAGAGATAAGCTATGTCTATCTACTGTATAAAAGATTTGACTTTAGCTGGCTTGTATGAGGCCCAAGCTTGAGGCTTTTTGATTGATTAATTATTATTATTGACTCTGGGAGATGACTCCACTGGGGATTAATTACAGGGTATTTTAGTGTTCTGTACAAAGCCCAGAATTGAGGCTGACTCTACTTAGGGAGACTCTATTTGTGTGCCTTGTACAAAGCCCAAGGTTGTGGCTAACTGTTGAGGATAATTGAATGAATGACTCTATTTTATGTGCCTTGTACAAAGCCCAAGGTTGTGGCTGACTGTTGCTAGGGAAAACATTATTTTCTGCCTTGTACAAAGCCCAAGGTTGTGGCGGACTCTTAAATAAACTGAGTATGGATGAATTTATAGGGAAAAGATCCTATGTGTTAGGAATCTTTGACACATGAAAGTATGGTTTATCTGCCTTGTACAAAGCCCAAGGTTGTGGCTACTGAATGATGAAGAACTCACTGGGGAGACTCTATTATCTGCCTTGTACAATGCCCAAGGTTGAGGCTGACTCTTGACAGGGGAGTTTTATTGTTTGGTGCCTTGTATGAAGCCCAAGGTTGAGGCTAACTGTTTTTGTTGGTTTTGACTCTACTGAGGAGGTTTTATTTATTAAAAGACTGTTTTTCTTTGGAAGCTAACCCTTTCCAGGGATTTTGACTCAGCTGGTGAATTTGTCTGTTAAAAGACTGACTTTATCATATTTTTGGAGGCTGACCCTTTCCAGGGGTTTTGACTCTTTTGGGGAAATTATCTCCTAAGAGAAATGACATTATTTATTAATTGACTTTGGAGGCTAACCCTTTCCAGGGGTTTTGTTGAAATGATGGATTGATTTTAATTGACTTTGGAGGCTAACCCTTTCCAGGGAATTTGATTAAAATGAAAGAATGTGTGGAAGCTAACCCTTTCCAGGGATTTTGATTAAAATGAATGGCAGAAAGATTATCTAATGGAGACTTCTTGTTTAAAGCCCAAGATGAAGGCTGACTCATGCTGAGGAGAAAATAAACATAGATCCTAGACTCTGCTAAGGATGATTGATGAAGATAAGGGTGACAGAGACTGTCCATGTCTCTCATTCCAAAAGGTGTACTCAATGTGAAATTGAGACAAACTTAGCTTGTTTAAAGTCTGGTTTTAATTGGAAGAAACTCACCAGGGTATGTTAAAAGGTGACTAAAGACCTGTTCCTATGTTTATAAGAAACCTGATGGGTCCTTGTATACAAGCTCAAGAGGAAGCTGGAAATGCTTTTAAGAAGCCTGTGGGTCCTTGTACAAAGCCCAAGAGGAGGCTAATCGAGGGTCCTTGTTATAGCACAAGAGAAAGCTATGTAGTTTTTGAACTTATTTTGGCTCTAAGCAAATGGGTAAGAGGTTTCACCGGGAATAATTCCTCTTTGGGTGGATGTGTCCTATTTTTTTGGATTCTAAGGTTTTTGCCAAGATGTTTCACCGGGAATAATTCATCTTGGGGGTTTGAACTACAGATCTCTAATTAGGAAAGAGCCTTCACCGGGAAGACATTCTCAATCCTAGGTCATATTCCTATAATATATATATATATAGTTTAACTGTCCTAAGGTTTATACTCAAACGCAGTTCTAAACTAATATATATGCACAGTTTATATTTGACAGTAATTTAAATAAAGACTGTAAATTGAAAGCTTGTAAAGCCTAACCTGGATGGAGTGGAGGCCATTGAAGAAGTATGTACAGAGCCTCAACAGTAATTTTGTTGTTTTGTTGATAACAGTTGAATATATATATGATAAACAGTTAAGGGTTTTTGAAAACAGAAGAAGTGAAGATGGACAAAGGTCACATAGGTATCTGAAGAGTTTCACCGGGAATAATGCCCTTCAAATACCAGAAGAATGTTTTGAAAACAGAAAGAAGATTTTGAAAATACAGTTTTGAAAACAAGCTAAGAAGAGAAGGTTTTTGGGACTTACACTCTATTAGAGGCCCAGTACTTTACAGTACTGGTGTAAAAGCAATTTGGAAAAAAATGATTTGGAATGATGCAAGGTTTTGTTGTTTGAAAACCCTAATCATCCGTTTAATCAGAGATTGAAAACAATTTTGAATATTGACAAAAAGTCAATTTAATTAAGGCAAAGATGAAATCTATACCCAATTAAGACCTAAATAATTAGGGTTTTATCATAAAATTCTTCACAAAGTAATTAGGTTTAAACAAAATGAATATATATATTTTAAAGTATTTAAGAAAACATTTAAAACATACTATTTTAAACCTAATTAAAATACATGAAATAAATAATATTTTTTATGATTTTTTGATTATTCACAAAGTAGGTATATTAAATAGCAAGTGTGTGAAAAATGAAATGAAAATGAGTTAATTTGATAAGTTTATTAATTGTGTGAAGTTTGTATAAAAAAGGAATGAAAATGGATGTTAAAAAAATTGGTTTGGCCCTAGAGAGGTTCGAACCCACGCCCTTCATGATCACATTTCAAAACTTAACCAACTGAGCTGCGCGCGCAGCTTGTTAACTATATACCCTCAATATATTATATTTTCAGATAAGCCAGGAAATTCAAATTTTACGCGCGCCATGTTCATCTTCTTCCTCGAGCTTCAGATTTTCAAATTCCTAACTCTCTGGTTTCTCAACTAAATGGCATGATGTAAACATCAATCTCACTCGTTTTTGGACAAGGAACATGATTATGGGCTCAGAATTCATTTATTCTAAGTGTAACTAACGAATTTCATTATGAACACGAAGAACACATAAACCCTAATTTTAAAATTAAATGATGCACAAGATGAATAAATGAATGATGATAGAGGGTTTTCAATCCTCTGATGATGCTGAACAAGATAGAATCGAGCTTTATCACTAAGAGTACTTAAATTAAAGAGGTGGAGTTCAGAAACTTACCTCTGAAAATGGAGGTCGTGAGGATGATGGAGAGCACCTGGGCTTGAATGAATGATCTCAATAGCTTCCCTGAGACTCAATGATGCTAACTGAATGCTTATTACAGCCTGAATCCTTCTGAATTGTTCTATGGACCTCCCTCGATTTCAGCTTCAAGTGAACATGGAGGGTGTTGATTCTTGAGTTACAGATGAGCTGCAGCCATCTGGTTAGCTTCACTACGACCTGAGGAGTGTGCCTGGATGATTGGCTTGGTTCAGAACCTCCTGAATTACTCCATGGACCTCCAACTGCAAATGCTCCAAAGTGAGAGCAACAATGGTGTTCCTCCACTTACAGAAGTGATCCAGGTGCTTGGATCACCTCAAATGACCTCCCTTGAGATGTTAGAATGTTCACTTCCCAAAGATGAGCTCTGGTTTGAAGAAATCGATTCTTCTTGCCAAAGAACTTTGAAAAACAATGAACATGAGAAGAGAAAGAGAAAGCAAGGAATATGGTTGCTTTGGTGTGTTTTTGAATGAGGAATGCATCTGTATTTATAGGCAAATGGATCAGTATAGCTGCAGAGGAGTGAGTTTCCTTAGTGAAGTTGATTTGCTTTCTTAGCCATGAAGGAAGTTTGCAAGTATCTCTTATGCAATGATGAGAATTTTGATTCCATTTGATCAATCCCCTAGCCCTCGATTTTGTTTAATCTTAGGGGACAATTCTGAGCCAGAAATGAGCTCTAATTGGTTGGTGAGAAGATTCCTTGGGTGATTCATCAATTTGCCATAAATTCACAAATGTAATCATTACATAATCACATGTTCTTGTTTTTAGAATCTTCTTCAATTCTTATGGCATGGTGAAAATGAATGCATGGCATGGTTTCAGATGTGTTATGGGTCGTGTAGCATCCATAAGAGAAGTTATTTGCACAAAATTTGCAAAGTCCAAAAGTGTCCATGACCTATAATTTTACTTCATGAGGCCAACTTTGAACAAGCATAACTCTTAGCTCAAATTGAATTTGGAGAAGGTTGAACACAATTTGGAAAGCCCTAAACATCTACTTTAAATCATTAGTTTATGTCTTCTTCAGAATCATTTGGGAAATTTGTGAAAAATGAGCCCAAAGTTGGATGAAAACTAGGTTAAAACACTTAGAAAAATTTCTAAGTGTTTATGACCTAAACTTCAAAATTTCCAAAACTTCATAAATGGTTGATCTTTTGAAAAAAGTTCCTTTGTAAGATGTTGTTTTATTTTGCAAGATCTACAACTTTCATGTTGGAAGTTTTTTGAGTTGTGTAGGTGAAATTTTGAGTTCTCACTATGCCCTCAAAAACCCTAATTCCCGACTTTTTGCTCCTTGATGAATTTCTTTGAATTTCTTTGGTCAAATGACTTTAATATCCATATATTGATGATATTGATCTTTGAAAGTCATTTTTTGACCAAAAACCTTAAAAGTCAATGATGATCCTTCACAGTTGACTTTTCCCTGACAAAGTGAATTTTTGGGCTTTTGTGTAGAAACAAGATCTTCTCCTCAAATGAATGATGTAAATGGATTATATTGAGGTAGTAGAGATTTTTGAATCATGTCTTGAGTTTTGGATTCATGCCCTGATTAAAAGTCAACTATCTTGGTGAATTAGGTCAAAAACCCTAATTGTCGACCAGAGGACAATGATGACTGTAGACTTTGAACTGAGATGTAATGTCCAGTGGATCTTGTCATATGAGTTATTTGAAGATGATTGATGTCTTTTAATGGTTCCCTGGGGCTTTTTAGGGTTTCCCAAAAGTGATCCCTGATTTTAGTCCTTGATAGGCTCCAAACCCTAGTCTGTTGATCTGAGTAATCCTGTGCTTAGATGACTGGGTGTCTTAATCAATCATAGGTGTAATAATGAGGCTTTTGGAGTCTTATGATTGTATTAGAGACTAATCCCTCTATTGATTGATCCTTTGCCTGAGTTTTCTTTTCTTTGAACACCCTTGATTGAATGTTAGGCTGTTCTGGATACTTGCCTCGACTTGATGAAAAATCCTGAAGATATGTCATCTCAGGGGGGGCAAAAATTAGGGTATGACATTATACACGTAAGTATGATTTTCGACAAAGAAATATAAATAAAAGCGTATAAACTGCAGAAATGTAAAGTGCAAGAATGTAACGTGCAAGAATGTTAAATGCAGGAATGTAAAATGCTTCGAGATAAAAGTTAGACGAAACAAAAGAAGTGCAGGAATGTAAATAATAGAAAGTAAACGAAAGCAGTAATAATGAAAAGATACTTGAATAAAGAAAGATACAAATGTATTAAACTGGTGTTGGTGTCATACGTACATTTCTCAGTGAACTCGTTCTCTAAACACTTGATACTTGAGTGGTTTGTGAGTGATTTGTACAAAATGAACACACGAAATCCTAACATTAAGACCCTTATCTATACTAATTTCGACCCTAACGGTCCTACACTAATCTGATGCCATGTTGCCCACAAGAATCCCTGGGATGCCATCTGTCTTTGTGCAGTTACACAAACTACTTTGAAATTCAAATCCTCCCGCCTGAATCCTCTTTCGACGCGTGGCAACGTGATTAGAACCGAGAATGCCACGAAAACACGTTAAGCTTCAGTACTTTACGTATTTCGCAAAAAACGTTTAAGTCTCAAAGATGATTCTCTTCGAACTAGCTCCATTTCTAACTATCGTCATTTCAACTTAAACAATCATTCTCGAAACATGGCCATCAGTAGCCATTTTTGATCTCAGAAATGGTCATCGTGTGGTGTCGTTTTCTTTACCTCCCCGTTTCACTTGGGAGGACGGCACGCTAAACCCTTCACGCGAAATTTGGAAGGAGAATGCGCCCGTGGTGGGATGAATTTTATTTCAGTTCTTCCTACGATATCACACGAACTTTCTTATTTGTCCTACGAGTAGGAAAGGGGAAAAAAGATCTCAACTAAACCCTAGGAGTTTGCTAAGTGTGGGGATTTCACCTAGACTAGAAATTCTGGAGTCCGGGGGGTCGGTTATACATAGGGAAGTGTTTAAACACCCTACATATCTGTAGTACTCTACAGAAACCTTCTCTGTGTCATTGTGATTGTGTTTGCTGCTAATGATTGGGAAAGTTTCTCCTTTGTGTTAGGAGAGAGAATTGAATTGATTAAAGAAAGACAGACAGATAGACAGACTGACTATTTTTGGTATTTTATTAGCTCGCTGAGATTCCTTGTGAACCTCATGCCTACATATCCCTAGTGGAAGTCAGAGCTTAATGTAGTTCGGGGAACTAACTAGGGAAATTACTTGTTTTTGGTGCCTTGCTTGAAGCTCAAGGTTGAAGCTTGGAATTAAATCTCTGTTTACAGTAAAGAGACATGAAATCATCTTTACAGAGAGGTATTTGTACTATTCTACCACAAACATTTAAAAGTGACAGAAAAGCTAAAAAAAATGATGTTTCATTAAGAGGGGAGTCTACTTGGTTGATCAAGTATGACAGCCATCGTGCCTCTAAAATGAAAGAAAGATGCTCATCCAAATTAGGGAAAGTGTACAAGTCTGGGGATGTGCCAGAGCATGTCTTTCAGAGTCCTAAATGGGAGACTTTGAATGAAATTGAAATTGAAATGTTTGTTTGTTTGAATGTGGTAGAGTAGTAAAAATATCTCTCTATAGAGATAAGCTATGTCTATTTACTATATGAAAGATTTGACTTTAGCTGGCTTGAATGAGGCCCAAGCTTGAGGCTTTTTGATTGATTTTATTGATTTATTGAAATGATAACTCTACTGGGGAGTATTTAAACTAAGGAGTTTTTGGTGTTCTGTACGAAGCCCAGAATTGAGGCTGACTCTACTTAGGGAGACTCTATTTGGGGAGATTATCTCCTAAGAGAATGAATCTTTGATTTTTGAAAGACTGATTTTGGAGGCTAACCCTTTCCAGGGGTTTTGGCTCAGCTGGAGAAATTGTCTGTTAAAAGACTGACTTTATCATGTTTTTTTTTGGAGGCTGACCCTTTCCAGGGGTCGTGACTCTTTTTGATTAATTGACTTTGGAGGCTAACCCTTTCCAGGGGTTTTTATTGAAATGATGGATAGATTTGGAGGCTAACCCTTTCCAGGGGTTTTGACTCTTTTGGTGAATGGCAGAAAGATTATCTAGTGGAGACTTCTTGTTTAAAGCCCAAGATGAAGGCTGACTCATGCTGAGGATAAGCAAATATGGATCCTAGACTCTGCTAAGGAAGATTGATGAAGATAAGGGTGACAGAGACTGTCCATGTCTCTCATTCCAAAAGGTGTACTCAATGCAAAATTGAGACAAACTTGGCTTGTTAAAAGTCTGGTTTAAATTGGAAGAAAACTCACCAGGGTAGGCTAAAAGGTGACTAAAGACCTGTTCCTATGTTTATAAGAAACCTGATGGGTCCTTGTATACAAGCTCAAGAGGAAGCTGGAAATGCTTTTAAGAAGCCTGTGGGTCCTTGTACAAAGCCCAAGAGGAGGCTAATCGAGGGTCCTTGTTATAGCACAAGAGAAAGCTATGTAGTTTTGAACTTATTTTGGCTCTAAGCAAATGGGTAAGAGGTTTCACCGGGAATAATTCCTCTTTGGGTGGATTGTCCTATATTTTTTTGGATTCTAAGGTTTTTGCCAAGATGTTTCACCGGGAATAATTCATCTTGGGGGTTTGAACTACAGATCTCTAATTAGGAAAGAGCCTTCACCGAGAAGACATTCTCAATCCTAGGCCATATTCCTATAATATATATATAGTTTAACTGTCCTAGGGTTTACACTCAAACGTAGTTCTAAACTAATATATATGCACAGTTTATATTTGACAGTAATTTAAATAAAGACTGTAAATTGAAAGCTTGTAAAGCCTAACCTGGATGGAGTGGAGGCCTTTGAAGAAGTATGTACAGAGCCTCAACAGTAATTTTTGTTGTTTTGTTGATAACAGTTGAATATTTATTATGAACAGTTAATGGTTTTTGAAAACAGAAGAAGTGAAGATGGACAAAGGTCACATAGGTATCTGAAGAGTTTCACCGGGAATAATGCCCTTCAAATACCAGAAGAATGTTTTGAAAACAGAAAGAAGATTTTGAAAATACAGTTTTGAAAACAAGCTAAGAAGAGAAGATTTTTGGGACTTACACTCTATTAGAGGCCCAGTACTTTACAGTACTGGTGTAAAAGCAATTTGAAAAATGATTTGCAATGATACAAGGTTTTGTTGTTTGAAAACCCTAATCATTTGATTTATTCGGAGATTGAAAACAGTTTTGAAAATTGACAAAAGTCAACTTAATTAAGGTAAAAATAAAGACTTTTAACTAATTAAGACCTAAACAATTAGGGTTTTATCATAAAATTATTTACAAAGTGATTAGGTTAAAATAAAGTGACAATATATATTTAAAGTATTTAAGAAAACACTTAAAAACATACTATTTTAAACCTAATTAAAATTCATGAAATAAATAATATTTTTATGATTTTTTTGACTATTCACAAAATAGATATATTAAATAATAGGTGTATGAAAAATGAAGTGAAAATGATTTAATTTGATAGGTGAATTAATTGTGTGAAGTTGTGAAGAAAATAGGTGTGACAAGTGATAAAAAATTAGGAATGTCTCCACCAAGGCTTGAACTCACGCCCTTTAGGTCACATACCCAAAACCAAACCACTGGGCCAGCGCGCGCATGGTGATAGTGATACACATCCAACACATTATATTTTCAGATAAACGTGTAAATCATGAAAAAAATAAAAGGAATAAAAAGTCTGGGGCGAGGGGGATTCGAACCCCAGACTTGAGGCATGAGGAGACTAAGAGCGCATGTGAGGCCACTAGGGCAAACGATGTATTCGTTTAAAACACGCTTTCAGTTAAATATATTTTAAACCCTCCCCTGAGAATCCAAAAATGGCGCCACCCACCATCTTCATCTTCAACCTCAAGCTCTTCAAATTTGAACTTCTGAACTTACTCGTTTCTCAACCAAACGTGATGATGTAAAGATGAATTTCACTCCAAATTTCCTCACGAATCTAAATATGTAACTAATATCTATTTATATTAACTACATCTAACTAATTTACCAGAAATCGTGAAGAACCCTAAATTTTAAGAATCAAATTAAATGACTATACTGAAAGATAAATGAATGATGATAGAGGGTTTTCAATCCTCTGATGATGCTGAACAAGATAGAATCGAGCTTTATCACAAAGAGTGCTTAAATTAAAGAGGTGAGGTTCAGAAACTTACCTCTGAAAATGGAGGTTGTGAGGATGATAGAGAGCACCTGGGCTTGAATGAATGATCTCAATAGCTTCCCTGAGACTCAATGATGCTAACTGAATGCTTATTGGAGCTTGAATCCTCCTGAATTGCTCTATGGACCTCCCTCGATTTCAGCTTCAAGTGAACATGGAGGTTGTTGAATTTGGAGTTACAGATGAGCTGCAGCCATCTGGTTAGCTTCACTATGACCTGAGGAGTGTGCCTGGATGATTGGCTTGGCTTGAAACCTCCTGAATTGTTCTGTGGTCCTCCAACTGCAAGTGCTCCAAATGAGAGGTGGAGATGATGATTCTCCACGCCCAGCAGTGTTCCAGAGGTTTGGATCACCTCCAAATGCCTCCCTCAATGTGTTTGAATACTTATTTTCAAAGAGAGAGCTTTGGTTTGAAGAATCCGAGTCTTCTTGCCAAAGGACCTTTGAAAAAACTAAGTATGAAGAAAGAAAAGAGAAAGCAAGAATTCTGTTGCTTTGGTGTGTTTTTTGAATGAGAATGAGGCCTCTATTTATAGGCAATTGGTTCAGTATAGTTGCAGAAGAGTGAGCTTGCTTAATGAAAGAAGTTTGGTTTCTTAAGCATGAAGGAAGTTTGCAAATATCTCTTATGCAATGATGAGAATTTTGATTCCATTTGATCAATCCCCTAGCCCTCGATTTTGCTTGATCTTAGGGGACAATTCTGAGCCAGAAATGAGCTCTAATTGGTTGGTGAGAAGATTCCTTGGGTGATTCATCAATTTGCCATAAATTCACAAATGTAATCATTACATAATCACATGTTCTTGTTTTTAGAATCTTCTTCAATCCTTATGGCATGGTGAAAATGAATGCATGGCATTGTTTCAGATATGTTATGGGTCGTGTAGCATCCATAATTGAGGTCATGTGTGTCGCACGCTCGCGAAAAATGAACAGAGTCGCCACCAATATATTTATCCCATAAGGGAAAGGAATACCAGGAAACGTAACAAAGGAAGGAACAGGGTCTTGCGACCAGAGAATCAAGGTACGGGAGTCGGTTACGCAAGGGGAAGGTATTAGCACCCCTCGCGCCCATCGTACTCGATGGTATCCACCTATGTCTGTTTCTATCTAAAGGGTGTATAACTATGTCTATGTCTAAATGCGAAATGAATGCAGAATGTAGGGAAAATAAAGAATTGTACTCGCACGGGCCCTACCCCGCTGCCTACGTATCCTTTTCAGGAATCAGAGTTACCGTAGCTCGGCTAAGGATTTTCTGTTTGTTTTTTGTGTTTTTTAGTTGGGCGGAGTTAACGCTCGCGCTCTTGCATAAGGGGACAGCCTAGGATGCAATGGAGCGGAGATAACGGTGCCCTTAGGTGCCAACGAGGCAAAAGAAAAAGAAATGATTGGTTTGTGTCTTTTAGGATAGATGAGTGATGAACAGTTCCCAATACCGGGCCACTCACCACTTTCTCTACTTTGCTTTAGTCTGAACCATTGTTATGTGTTTTAAAGCGTTTTTGGTTGTGTATTTTTTAAGGGGAATTTGTTTGCGATTCGAATCACATAAAATGTATAATGATCGAGAAGCAGATTAGGGAATGAATCCCACTCACTTCCATCCCATTATGTAATGTTTGAGAAACAGATTAGAGAATGAATCTCACTCATTTCTCTCCCATTAATTAATGTTTGAGAAACAGATCAGGGAATGAATCCCACTCATTTCTCTCCCATTAGGTAGTGACCGAGAAACAGATTAGGAAATAAATCCCACTCATTTCTATGCCACTAAGTGATTGAGAAACAGATTAGGGAATGAATCCCACTCATTTCTCTATCACTTTCTTAATGTGATTCGTATCTTTATTTGTTAATGTTTTAAAGTTGAAAAGAAAAAGAATGAAAAAGGGAGACTAACCTATTCCTCTAACCTAAGTGTTATCCTAATTCTAATTCTAAAGTTAACATGGAGACTAAATTCTAAAAGGAGCATTAAAATGGTATTAACAAAATAGGCCAAAATTATGGCCAAAAACAAGTAACAAAGTCTCACAACAATTATACAAAGATTAATATGTAAATGATACAAAAGAATAAAAGAAACAATTCAAGCATTGACCTAAAAAAAAACTACTATTTTTATGAGTTTTTAATGAAAGAAATCAATCAATTAGTGTCAACATTAAACTAGCCTAAACTCTAACATTTTTATGAATTTCTATGTCATTTTACCTAAAAAGGAATTGAACCGAAATTATGATTCTAAATGTTGTTATTATCTAAAAATCTAATGAGAAAATTATGATTTTAATGCTTTTTATTATCTAAAAAAAACTATGTCAAAAACTAAGTCAAGCATCCTAAATTCTAACAAAGCAAATATGGGCTCAGGGGTGTGTAAACTTGAAACTAAGGGTATGCCAAGAGGAGGGCGCATAGCCCAATCCAGATTGGCCCAGCAGCAAAGTTTTTGTCATTGTTCAGTCTTCAAAAAACGCACATGGGCTCAAATCCGGGGAAGTGTAGAACAAAATTGGCACTAGGCCCATACAGAAACTCAAGGGCGAGGCCTATCAGTAAGACAACCATATTGTATTGATTTTTTACTTCAATTACCCAATATGTGCATATGTTCAGCATGTACTTATTATGATAATGAAGCTCTATTTATCACGTGACATACCATGGAAAACAAATATCAATCGGTCAAAACAAACTTAAATGAGATAGGACAAAAAAGAATGACACACAGACCAATCATATAGCAGTATACTCGTATCCCTCACGTGAACAACACTCCTCATCCCCATTAAACAAAATTAGCAACCAAAATGAGGACAAACGGGCCCCACTCATACGCATGGGCCAATCACATATCGACGCGCCAGCTCTCAATGATTATGGTAAAACAAAATAGCCAAAAAGTTGGGGAAAATAACCAATCCCCACGCGCCACGTGAGCAGGGCTGAGTAAAACAACAAAAAGTCAGACGCCGGAGATGCCCTCCGGTCATCTTCTCCGGCGGCTCTCGCGGCGGCGATCCCCTGAAGACGCCCAGAATTTAACAACGCGACCACTATTATACTCTATTTTCATGTAGATCACAAATATGCCATTATCTTCTCCATTAGAGTCCTCTAACTCCATAACCGTACACGTTTCTAAAACCTTAACTTAATATGACCTCCATTAAAACGAGATCTAAGCACATTGATACATTCAAAAACACGCATAGAACTCAGATACAAGATTCAACCATCGAAGCTGCGAGCATTTCACACGAAACGAATTCAATACAAGAACACAGTAATTTTCACACCGATGCACACGAACAGTTGAGCACATGAGACCTTATGAATGAGTCTTAGAGCACTTACCTTTAGAATCTTGAACGAAGAGTGAGAAAATCCTACGCTTCCACTTTAGATCCAGATCTTGGAAGTGACGATCAGTTTCGAAACGGCTTCATCGCATGGTTGAGAAATATTGATGGAAGTGGTGTTGATGTTTGTGATGAGTTGCTCGTGAGGAAGATGATCGGTAGTGATGAGGCTGGTTATGATGATGATGATGTTGAAGATGAATCGAAGATTGATGAATGAAGAACCCAAAAACCAGAGACTTGACGATGATTGCGATGAAGCTGAAGAATGAGATGATGAACGTGTGTAGTGGTGGTTGCAGTGACGGTTATGGTGAGAGAGGGATGAAGATGGAGGTTGCAACCTGATGAAGGTGGTGATGGTTGATGGTGGAGTAGTGGTGGTTTGGAGTTTGTTGTGGTGGAGAAAAAAGTTTGTTATGGTGGATGAAGGTGATGATTTTTTTGGAGGGAGAGTTTGTTACATGGTAGTTAGATGAATATGAGAGAGAGTGGAGTAGAGAGAAGAGAGTGATGAGAGGAGCGTGGAAAAAGAGAAAAATGGAGTGTCCCCTGTGAGTTGTGAAGAGTTTTAGTTTATATATGGTGAGTGTGTAGGTAGGTTATGGTGTGGTGTGTTGCATTAGATCTCTCCTCCAAACTTAATGAGCAAGAGTTTCTTCACATGGTAATTTTGTATTCTCGAGCTTGTTATGAGATGGACTGACTTTTGATGTGTGGAACTTGATGAGATGAGGTTTATAAGTGTGAGAAATGTGGCCCTGAACTTAGAACATTAATGCTGCCAATGCCTCATGCGTGTATGATAGGAGTGTGGCTTACATCCCGGTCGAAACGTGGCTTGGCGACGGCATGACTTTAGACTCATGTACCTCATTCTATACTTGGTCAATTTCCATGATCATTGTCTTGTTGTGTAGGGGGCATGGGAGAGATTATATTGCCATTGAGTTTGATTCAAATGAACACTTGTAACTTCCAGCCAACGGGTTTGAAAATGGCACGTTAGGTGCTTGATGAAATACCTGGCGTATGACTAAGATTCTGGCCCAAACTCTTGCTCACGCGTATCTTGGTGAGGTCACGACTTTGAATCTCTCCAATTTGTTCAATACTTGCTCAATCGACTCAATTCTGGTTTTGTTACATAGAGGACATGGCAAAGAATGGGAGCATACCAAGTTTGCTTCCATGGAATTTTTATAGAACTCTAAAATTGGCTTGAGATATGGCACATCACATGTTTGTCAAAATGCTTCACGTATGACCAAAAATCTGCCTAGCTGAATGACTTGAACAAATGCATTTCTTCTAACTTCAAACCAACATAACTCTTGAATCAAGCTCCAAATGGAGAAACTCCCAACTAGAGAATTGTAGAGGGCTATGATTTGAACACTTTTGATGTTGAGCTTGTCTTAAAATTCTGTCGTTTTCAACATGATAATCGAACCTGAAGTCAGCTGCCCAGCCAATTGGAAATTCACTCAAAAATTCTTTAAGTGTAGAACTTTCCTCTTTTGGCAAGTTCCCATTCCAACTAAATTTCCAAATTTGGCAGTTTTGATTGTTTCTTGATTTTTCTCGTTTCTTTGACTTTCTTTGACCGATTTTCCACCAAAAGTCAATATTTGAATAATTTTCCTGATTTTGACCCAAAAGTCAACTGTCCTGATTTTCTCTGATTATTGATGAAATTCCCGATTAAATCTCCTCCAGTCAAATCCAGTCAAATAAACCCATCCACATAGTCCATATGAAAGCTCCTCACTCATTCCTGATTAAATGTTGACCGGAAAGTCAACTGGTTAACTTTGGTCAGGGAAGCCCTCAGATCCTCACATTTGGTAGGAATTTCCTTGCCATCGAGCTCTTTCTTGCTAGTCTTTGATTGGTACCAATGATATGCATGCATGAGTATGATTTATGACCTAAGTGATGTATGTACATGAACGCAAAGCTTAAGCCAGTTAGAAGTAAAGGGGTAGGACAAATTTGGGGTATGACAGCTGCCCCTATTTAATCGTCTTAAACCTGAAGGTGAGATTGACGCTAGCCTTCCGAACATTGAAGGTAGAAGACGATTAAATATCAAAGTACCAAAAATTTGTCCTGAAGAGAAGATGGTGTAAGTGTTATCTTATTTTTGTTTTGATGTCTGCTGGGGAAAGAGAGTTTTGTTTTTCTTGATGGAAATATTTACAGTGAGTAATTGGAAGAAGGGTGATAGCTGGTAACGTAGCCCAAGGTGCCAATACAAGGTTCCCAAAAGAAATGTTACATGAAACAATGACTGAAAGGAAATAGATCTCGTGCGATCTACGACTCAACATCAGGAGAAGACCTCGTACGATCTTCAAGACAGAAAGGAAATAGACCTCGTGCGATCTTACGACTCAACATCAGGAGAAAACCTCGTACGATCTTCACAACTGAAAGGAAAAGATCTCGTGCGACCTTACGACTCAACATCAGGAGAAAACCTCGTACGATCTTCAAAACTGAAAAAAGGAAAAGATCTCGTGCGACCTATGACTCAACATCGGGAGAAGACCTCGTATGATCTTCAAAACTGAAAGGAAAAGATCTCGTGCGATCTACGACTCAACATCAGGAAAAGACCTCGTACGATCTTCAAAACAGAAAGGAAATAGACCTCGTGCGATCTACGACTCGACATCAGGAGAAGACCTCATACGATCTTCAAAACTGAAAGGAAAAGATCTCGTGCGACCTTATGACCTATCATTGGGAGAAGACCTCGTACGACCTTCAAAACAGGGGGAAAAATAGATCTCGTGCGACCTATAGGACCAAAGGAGATAGATCTCGTGCGACCTACGACTCAACCTCGCCTCGACATCAGAAGGAGGAAAATAGAAAGACTTCGTGTCAGAGATTTGTCAGGAATTGAGGACACCTCGTATCGGCACCACAGCTTAAAAGTGTTTGTAGTATGATAGCAGATATCAGGCAAAGTTTGTACAGGTAACAACCTTGAGAGGATGGGTCATTGTTCTGATTCGACATTGGCTCCTATTATCTGGCTTATGTTCCGTATGCATGTTTGAGTTTTTATGGCGTGATGATCCACTGTAATGGATATGCTACGCTTTCGAGGGTGCAATGCTATATGCAATGGATTCTATATGCAGAGAGTGCCAAATAAAGGCCCTTGGTGGGACAGAAGAGTAGGATCATTGGGGTCTGTTGCTTGTGATCTTGAGACGCCATTGTGGGTGAGCGTTGAAAACCTCATAGTGCCAAAGATGATTGGCAACTGTGTGGAGGATTAGAACATAACTCTGTTGGGGAGGAAGTGACTTTGCTCGACTTTCCTTACATCCTATACTGCTTGGGGAAACGTGGGTTCTGATGGACACTTCTTTGTCTGCCATGTAGGGGAGAGACATGGATTTCTTCCGGTGTCTTGTGCTTACCAGTACTGATGAATTATACATCTGAACTTTCACGCGGGATGATGACGACTTTTGTGGCATGTCGTAAGCCAAGATGACGACTAGAACCTGCAACCTGCACAGAAAACAACGTTTGGATGCAAATGGTGCCCCTTAGAGCACTTTTATGTTTATGTAACATCATGTTTCGTTTTGATTTTGTGATTATTATTCCCCATGTTTTCAATGCAATGTTTAATAACGAATTAAATCACACCTCACATGCGAAAAATGAAAAGCAAGAGGGAAAGCTTTTTATCAAAAGATCATTTTATTGATGGAATGCCTATGAATAGGCTTCTGTACAAGGAAGCAACTCCTAAATGAGGTAGTTGCGAAAGGAAAATAAAATGCAAAAAGCAAAATGGCAAAGAGAAATGCTCGAATTACCATTAAAACTTACATTGCTACAATTCCCATATCCTCGATCCTCTCAATGCTTTGCTTCAGAAGGGTAATGGTTGGATTGATCTGTCCGTTCTGCCAAGGGCGTATAGGGGTCTTTGTGAAAGATATTCAGACTGCAGCCTCTCGCTTTTGATCCCTAACTTTTGCCTGGATCGCCCTTTCGGGTTTTCAATCCAGCGGGATGCCCCTTTTTGCCTAAGTCGCCCTTTCGGGTTTTCAACTTAGCGGGTTATTCTTTTTTGTTTTTTTTTTTTTTGTTTTATCCCTAATTTTTGCCCAAACCCTTTTGGTTTGCCGGGATGCCCTTATTTTTGCCTAGGTACGTCGACCTAGCGGGTCTTTTATGCGTAGTATTTTTTGACTGAGTCTGAATTGACTGGAAGCGGAACGTCTTCCCCATCCATCTTTGTCAGGATTAAAGCACCACCTGAAAATGCTTTCTTCACAATGTATGGTCCCTCATAGTTGGGAGTCCATTTGCCCCTTGGATCAGTGTGAATTGGCAAGATCTTCCTTACGACTAGGTCACCTGTGTGGAATTCTCGAGGCCGAATCTTCTTGTCATACGCTTTCTTGATCCTCTTTTGGTACAACTGGCCATGGCAGATAGCAGATAAGCGTTTCTCCTCAATTAGATTGAGATGATCAAGCCTCGTTTGAACCCATTCAGTTTCATCGAGTTTGGCGTCCATCAAGACTCTCAACGAAGGAATTTCCACTTCGACAGGTAGTACGGCCTCCATACCGTAGACAAGAGAGAAGGGAGTTGCCCCAGTTGAAGTACGAACCGAAGTTCTATAGCCATGCAAAGCAAACGGTAACATTTCATGCCAGTCTTTATACGTTCTAACCATCTTCTGGACGATCTTCTTTATATTCTTGTTAGCAGCTTCGACTGCGCCATTCATCTTTGGCCGATAGGGTGATGAATTGTGATGTTCGATCTTGAACTCTTCACACAACTCTGCCATCATCTTGTTATTAAGATTGGACCCATTATCAGTGATGATCTTGTTTGGAACCCCATATCGGCATATGATCTCTTTCTTGATGAAGCGAGTAACGACTTGCTTGGTTACATTTTTGTAAGAAGCAGCTTCAACCCATTTGGTGAAGTAGTCGATAGCAACAAGGATGAATCTATGCCCATTTGAAGCTTGTGGCTCAATTCGTCCAATCATGTCAATGCCCCACATGGCAAAGGGCCAAGGTGACGTCAGGACATTCAGAGGAGTTGGAGGAATATGAATTCTGTCAGCATACACTTGGCATTTGTGACATTTCTTCACATACACATAACAATCACTTTCAATCGTCATCCAATAATATCCTGCTCGCAAGATCTTTTTGGCCATAGAATGTCCACTGGAATGAGTTCCAAAAGATCCTTCATGAATTTCCCGCATGATCAATTCTGCTTCGTGTCTATCCACGCATCTGAGCAAAACTGAATCATAGTTTCTTTTGTACAGGACGTCTCCTGACAAGAAGAATTTGGATGCTAACCTACGAAGCGTTCGCTTATCACCAATCGTAGCATCTTCGGGATACTCTTGCTTCTCAACATACCTCTTGATGTCGTAATACCATGGCTTTTCATCATACACATCTTCAGTAGTGAGACAATGAGCAGGGAACACATGGGCAGGCTCTTTGTAACGGAGGATCCTTATATCTGGCGCTTCATTAGGGGAGCTAACTCTGAACATTGCTGCCAAGGTAGCCAAAGCGTCTGCCAATTGATTCTCCTCTCGTGGGATGTGATCAAAAGTGATTTCCTCGAAAGCGGGCAACAACTCCAAGATATAGTCCTTATAAGGAACTAAATTGGGGTGTCGTGTTTCCCAATCACCTCTTACTTGATGTATGACCAATGCAGAATCCCCATAAACCTCAAGGATCTTGATCCTCATATCAATGGCTGCTTCGAGGCCCATTATGCAAGCTTCGTACTCTGCGACATTGTTTGTGCAATCAAAGCATATTCTAGCTATGAAAGGGATGTGAGTTTGACGAGGAGAAGTCAAAACTGCCCCAATACCATGGCCCATAGCATTTGATGCACCGTCGAACGTGAGAGTCCATCGCTCTCCTGGTTCGGGTCCTTCGTTATCATCCAGCTTCATGATATCTTCATCAGGAAAGTCAAACTTCATTGACTGATACTCTTCTAATGGCTGATGAGCCAGATGATCTGCAAGGACACTTCCTTTGATGGCCTTCTGTGTGACATACTGGATGTCGTATTCTGATAAAAGCATTTGCCATCGGGCTAGTCTTCCTGTAAGGGCCGGTTTTTCAAAGATGTACTTTATCGGGTCCATTTTGGAGATCAATAGAGTGGTGTGGGTCAGCATATACTGTCTCAGTCGGCGAGCAGCCCATACCAAAGCACAGCAAGTTTTCTCGAGTAGTGAGTAGCGGGATTCACAATCGGTAAACTTTTTGCTCAGGTAATAAATGGCGCACTCTTTTCGACCGGACTCGTCATGTTGGCCCAGCACACACCCCATAGATCCTTCAAGCACAGTTAAGTACATAAGAAGCGGCCTCCCAGGAACCGGAGGCATGAGAATTGGTGGCTCTTGGAGATACTGCTTGATCTTTTCGAAGGCTTCCTGACAACGATCATCCCAACGGATATCTTGATTTTTGCGCAGCAGTTTGAAGATGGGTTCACAAGTGTCAGTGAGATGAGAAATGAACCTGGCTATGTAATTCAATCTTCCAAGGAACCCTCGAACTTCTTTTTCATTCTTCGGTGCTGGCATGTTCTGTATTGCTCTTACTTTATCAGGGTCGACCTCAATTCCTCGTTGGCTCACAATGAATCCAAGTAACTTTCCAGATCGCACTCCAAAAGTGCACTTGTTTGGATTAAGCCTCAACTTGAATTTACGCAAACGAGCAAACAGTTTCTCAAGATATACCAAGTGTTCCTCCTCAGTTTGGGATTTTGCAATCATATCATCGACGTACACCTCAATCTCTTTATGGATCATGTCATGGAAGAGGGTCACCATTGCTCGTTGATATGTTGCACCAGCATTCTTAAGACCAAAAGGCATCACCTTATAACAATACGTACCCCACGGAGTGGTAAAGGTAGTCTTGGTCATATCTTCAGGAGCCATCTTTATTTGATTATAGCCAGAAAAACCGTCCATGAAAGAGAACACTGAATACTGAGCGGTGTTGTCGACTAGCACATCAATATGAGGCAGAGGGAAATCTGAAGGATAGAAAAACACTTAGAAAGGGGGGGGTTTGAATAAGTGTAGCTTTAAAAACTTGACAGATAAAAATAAATTGCACAGTTATTTTTATCCTGGTTCGTTGTTAACTAAACTACTCCAGTCCACCCCCGCAGAGATGATTTACCTCAACTGAGGATTTAATCCACTAATCGCACGGATTACAATGGTTTTCCACTTAGTCCGCAACTAAGTCTTCCAGAGTCTTCTGATCACACACTGATCACTCCAGGAACAACTGCTTAGATACCCTCTAAGACTTTTCTAGAGTCTACTGATCAACACGATCACTCTAGTTACAATCTGCTTAGTTCACTCCTAAGACTTCCTAGAGTATTATGATCAACACGATCACTCTAGTTCCTTACAACTTAATGTAATCAATTCTAAGAGTTTACAAATGCTTCTTAAAAGCGATAATCACAACTGTGATATTTCTCTTAACGTTTAAGCTTAATCTCACTAAAATATTACAAAAGCAATGTAGTGAGCTTTGATGAAGATGAAGATTCTGAGCTTTGGATTTGAACAGAGTTTCAGCAAGTTAATTTGAATTATATTGTTCAGGATCGTTAACCTTGCTTCTCATCAGAACTTCATATTTATAGGCGTTGAGAAGATGACCGTTGAGTGCATTTAATGCTTTGCGTGTTCCGTACAACGTCGCATTTAATGTTATACGCTTTTGTCAACTACCTCGAGCCTCGTTCACGCTGTGTCTACTGACGTAGCCTTTAATAGCTTTTAACGTTCCTTTTGTCAGTCAGCGTAGCTTGCCACTTGTACTTTCTTCTGATCTGATGTTTGTGAATACAACGTTTGAATATCATCAGAGTCAAACAGCTTGGTGCATAGCATCTTCTGATCTTCTGACCTTGAAGTGCTTCTGAGTGTGATACCATCTTCTGAGCTTCAGTGCTTCTGATCTCATGTTCTTCTGATGCTTCCATAGACCCATGTTCTGATTCTGCTTCGACCATCTTCTGATGTCTTGCCAGACCATGTTCTGATGTTGCATGCTGAACCCTTGAGACAAAGCTTCTGAGCGCTGAATTATGCGTACTCTTTATATATATTTCCTGAAAGGGAAATTGCATTGGATTAGAGTACCATATTATCTTAAGCAAAATTCATATTATTGTTATCATCAAAACAAAGATAATTGATCAGAACAAATCTTGTTCTAACAATCTCCCCCTTTTTGATGATGACAAAAACATATATAAATGATATGAATTTGCGATCAGAAAGAACAGTTGGCAAAAGACAAATTACACAGCTATAGCATAAGCATATGAATATGTCTCCCCCTGAGATTAACAATCTCCCCCTGAGATAAATAATCTCCCCCTGAAATAAATACTCGAAGAACTTTAATAAAAGACTTCCCTGATTATTTCGGTAGAGACGATCATATAAGCTTCTTGTCTTCAGAGAATTCATAGCTTCTGACTTCTGCTTCCATAGGACAGCTTCAGAACTAGAATTTCCTTAGATCCTTAGAACACTCACAGCTTCTGATTCCTGCTTCCATCTAGGACAGCTTCAGAACTTGAATTTCTTTGATCTTCTGAACATTCACAGCTTCTGATTTCTGCTTCCATTCAGGACAGCTTCAGAACTTGAATTTCTTTGATCTTCTGAACATTCACAGCTTCTGATTTCTGCTTCCATTCAGGACAGCTTCAGAACTTGAGTTTTCTGGATCTTTAGAACATTCGCAGCTTCTGATTTCTGCTTCCCTCGGATAGCTTCAGAGCTTTGAATTTCTACCAACATCACTTCATGCTAGATTTGTATCAGAACATTGTTGAATGTACCAGAGCATCATCTGAGCATCTCTACATCCTGAAATGTTACAGAACAAAAACTAAACGACAAAAGTCAGCATGAACGAGTTAGAACATAAAATGTATGTTAGAACACATTATATGAATCAGAGCCATATAGGCTAAAATAATGTATCAGAGCAAATAATGTATCAGAGCCATAACATTATATGTATCAGAGCAAATAGAATTTTGTCAAAATAAATAGACAAATATAGATCAAATTCTATCATCAGTGCTTCTGATAGTGCTTCTGATTCATTCTTCTTTCTTGCTTCTGATCTCTGAAGCTTGACAGCACTTGGCTTGCTTCAGTTTCCATGGTTTTGCTTCTTGTGTTTGCTTTGAAGATTCTCTTCAGTATACCTGCAAAACACTTAAACCATATAGAACTTGCAGTTCTTGTTAGTGAATGTGTGGGAGCTTTACCCAGCAACTGATAGATTAATCAAATCATTTATCATTTATCTTCTCCCCCTTTTTGTCATAACATCAAAAAGAATATTTCAAGAGATTTAGATGCATAAAACAACAAATAAGATCACTGGAATGTAAATGCAAAGAAACTTTTCATTGATAATCAAAAGATATTACAAAAGGTTCCTATGTTTAACAAGATGAGAAACATTCCTAGCAAATACAAAAAAGAATTTCCAAAGAGGAAATCACTACAAAAATTAAAAACAAAACCCTAGCAAGACACACTCTGTGTCAACCCATCAAGAATCCCTGAGGACTCTTGTCTTCCAGACTGGAATCTCCACTGTAGGAGAGATCCCAGAGACCAAGGAGGAAGTGAGGGACAGTTCACAGACAGAGAGCTAATGTTGCAAACGGGGCTTTCCCTCAACATAGAAGTCAAGAATATCATTCTTAACCTCCTCCCATAACTCAAGAAAGTTTTCTGTCTTTGGGTGAAAGTTGATAACAACATCAAAGAAGAGGTCTGACTTGAGAGGTATTAGGAGAGCCATCCCGAGATATGCAGAGATCTGTCGCCTTTGAGTCATAGATCTTCAACAGGCTTAGGGTGAACGCTGGGTTTGAGCTAGGTTTTTTTAAAAAAATTTGAGCAAGAGATGAAAACGGAAGAGAGAGAGAAAAAACTCGATGAAGAAATGCAAAGAGATAGAGAGAGATGAGAGGGAAAGAGAAGAGTTTGAAGAGTATTTAAAAGGAAAATAAAATGAAACGAATGATGAAAAGCATTTAATGTTACGTGACGTGAGGAGAGATAATAAAGACAAATGAGGTGACTAGCACAGTTACCTATGGTCGGTGTCCCTTCAACTGCACGCACGTTTATCCACGAATAGTAACGACAGGTTTACCATCCCGAGATAAAACGTAACAGCTGTTTTGCTTTAAAAGAGGTTCTGAATCAACTTAGACAATGAAACGTTAGTAATAACCGAATCATAATTTCTAAAAGATTTCAATCAGAACTTCTGATATAAAAAATAATCCATTTTCATTTCAGAAGATACTCATACATGAGAACTTCTCATCTTCTCATTCTGGGCATAAATCCATACTGATGTTCTTCAGAATGAACTTAAACCTATCTTCAGCCAGGGGTTTTGTAAAGATATCAGCCCATTGATGGTCTGTATCAACAAAGTTTAAAGATATAACACCCTTCTGAACATAGTCCCTTATGAAATGATGTTTAATCTCAATATGTTTAGCTTTTGATTGAAGAATAGGATTCTTAGATAAACATATAGCAGAAGTATTATCACAGAATATAGGAATGTTACTCTCAAATATCTGATAATCTTCTAACTGACTCTTCATCCAGACCATCTGTGTACTACAACCAGCAGCAGCGACATATTCTGCTTCTGTTGTTGATAGAGCAATAGTTGCTTGCTTCTTGCTATACCAAGAGATCAAATGACTTCCAAGAAACTGGCAACTTCCTGAAGTACTTTTTCTTTCAATTCTGTCTCCAGCATAATCAGCATCGCAGAATCCTACTAAGTTGTATTCTTTAGATTTTCTGTAAACTAAGCCAACATTAGTAGTACCTTTCAGATACCTTAGAATTCTCTTAACAGCAGTTAAATGAGATTCTCTAGGATCTGATTGGAATCTAGCACACAAACAAACACTGAACAGAATGTCAGGTCTAGAAGCAGTCAGATATAAAAGAGATCCAATTATACCTCTATATAACTTCTGATCTACCTTCTTACTTACCTCATCCTTACCTAGGATGCATGTTGGATGCATAGGAGTTTTGGCTTCTTTGCAGTCTAGAAGATTAAACTTCTTCAGAAGTTCCTTCACATACTTGGTTTGATGAACATACGTTCCTTCTGATGTTTGATTTATTTGTATTCCAAGGAAATACTTGAGTTCTCCCATCATGCTCATTTCAAACTCAGCCTGCATAGACTTAGCAAACTCCTTTCCAAGTGTAGCATTAGATGTTCCAAAAATAATATCATCTACATATATTTGACAAATTAAAATATCCCTTTTAAAGGTTTTACAAAAGAGAGTAGTGTCCACTTTTCCTCTAGTGAAACCATTATCCAGAAGGAAAGAACTTAAGCGTTCATACCAAGCTCTGGGAGCCTGTTTCAATCCATACAATGATTTCTTAAGTTTAAAAACATGATTAGGAGACATAGAGTCTTCAAAACCAGGAGGTTGATGGACATAAACTTCTTCATCTATATAACCATTTAAGAAGGCACTCTTGACATCCATCTAATAAAGAGTGATGTTATGTTGAGTGGCAAATGAAATTAATAGACGAATAGATTCTAACCTGGCCACTGGTGCAAAGGTTTCTGTATAATCAATCCCTTCTTGCTGACTATAACCCTGAGCCACCAGTCTGGCTTTGTTCCTTACCACTTCACCTTTCTCACTGAGCTTGTTTCTGAAGACCCATTTTGTACCAATTATATTGAATCCATCTGGTCTAGGAACAAGATCCCAAACATCATTCCTTGTAAACTGATTCAGTTCTTCTTGCATAGCAATTATCCAGTCTGGATCTTCTAGAGCATGATCAACAGAAGTTGGCTCGATCAAAGATACAAGACCTAATTGACAGTCTGCATTGTTCTTAAGGAATGCTCTTGTTCTGATTGGATCATCCTTCTTTCCAAGAATGACATCTTCTGAATGACCAGAGATGAGTCTGGATGATCTTCTGACAGATGGTTCTTCAGAAATACTTAGATCCTCCAGAGAAGCTGATACTTGATCTTCAGATTCTTTGCTTCTGAGAAGCTCTGCTTCTGATGCGTTGCTTCTTGGCTCAACAACTTCTGATATATCAATATCACAATCTGCAAAATTATCAAACTGCTTTGGTTTTTCAGAACCAAGCTTATCATCAAACCTGATATTGATTGATTCTTCTACAATCAATGTTTCAGTATTGTATACTCTGTAGCCTTTTGAGCGTTCAGAATATCCAAGAAGGAAACATTTTTGTGCTTTGGAATCAAACTTACCAAGATGATCTTTAGTGTTCAGAATAAAGCATACACATCCAAAAGGATGGAAATATGAAATGTTGGGCTTTCTATTCTTCCACAATTCATAGGGAGTCTTATTTAGAATAGGTCTGATAGAGATTCTATTCTGAATATAGCATGCAGTGTTTATTGCTTCTGCCCAGAAATGCTTAGCCATATTGGTTTCATTGATCATGGTTCTGGCCATTTCTTGCAGAGTCCTATTCTTTCGTTCTACAACCCCATTTTGCTGTGGAGTTCTAGGACAAGAGAAATCATGGGCAATACCATTTTCTTTGAAGAACTCTTCAAAGGATCTGTTCTCAAATTCACCACCATGATCACTTCTGACCTTTATGATTTTACACTCTTTTTCAGATTGAATCTGAATGCAGAAATCAAAGAACACTGAATGAGTCTCATCCTTGTGTTTCAAGAATTTTACCCATGTCCAGCGGCTATAATCATCTACGATGACTAATCCATATTTCTTCCCTCTGACAGATGCTGTTTTGACTGGGCCAAACAGATCAATGTGCAAGAGTTCTAATGGCCTTGAGGTAGAAACAACATTCTTGGACTTGAATGCAGGTTTGGAGAACTTGCCCTTCTGACATGCTTCACAAAGAGCGTCTGATTTGAATTTCAGATTAGGGAGTCCTCTGACCAGATTCAGTTTGTTAATCTGAGAAATCTTTCTCAAACTAGCATGACCTAATCTTCTGTGCCAGACCCACTGCTCTTCAGAAACAGACATAAGACAAGTCACCTTCTGACTCATAAGATCTTGCAGATCTGTCTTATAAATGTTGTTCTTCCTCTTGCCTGTAAATAGGATTGAGCCATCCTTCTGATTTACAGCCTTGCAAGACTCTTGATTAAAGATTATATCATAACCATTGTCACTTAATTGACTGATAGATAAGAGGTTATGTGTTAATCCTTCTACAAGAAGTACATTAAAAATGGAAGGAGAGTTACCAGACTTTATAGTTCCAGAGCCAATTATCTTGCCCTTCTGATCTCCTCCGAACTTGACTTCTCCTCCAGACTTAAGCACCAGGTCTTGGAACATAGACCTTCTTCCTGTCATGTGTCGCGAGCATCCAGAGTCCAGGTACCATGACATGTTGTGCTTTGTCCTTTTTGCAGTCAAGGATATCTGCAATAGGAATAATCTTATCCTTAGGTACCCACATTTTCTTGGGTCCTTTCTTGTTAGATTTTCTCAAGTTCTGATTGAACTTGGGTTTAACATTGTAAGCAATAGGAGGAACAGCATGATAGTTTTTAATGTGAGTTTCATGATATTTCCTAGGTTGTGTCACATGCTTTTTGGTGTGTGTTATGTGAAAACTTTGAGCATGTGAAGTGTGCCTAATATCATGGGAGTGGCCATACTTGAACTGATCATACAATGGCTTGTATGTGATTTTCATTTCATCAACAGGTTCAAGTTTGTATGGGGTTTCACCCTCAAAACCAATGCCTACTCTTTTGTTTCCAGACACAGCATATATCATAGAAGCTAGCTGACTTCTGCTAATACTTCTAGATAAGAACTTCCTGAAACTTAAATCATATTCTTTCAGAATATGGTTTAGACTAGGAGTGGATTTTTCTGAATCAGAAGGAGATCCAACATTATTGGATAATTTTGAAAGTTTTTCTTTTAATTCAGAATTTTCCAACTCAAGCTTCTTTGTTTCAAATTCAAATTGCTTTTTCAGCTTTTTGTATTTGAGACTAATCTGAGACTTGAGTTCCAGTAGTTCAGTTAGACCGGAAACTAACTCATCTCTAGTAAGTTCAGAAAATACCTCTTCAGAATCTGATTCTGATGTAGATTCTGATCCGTCATCTTCTGTCGCCATCAGCGCACAGTTGGCCTGCTCGTCTTCAGAATCATCTTCTGACTCATCCCAGGTTGCCATAAGACTTTTCTTCTTATGAAACTTCTTCTTGGGATTTTCCTTCTGAAGATTTGGACATTCATTCTTGTAGTGTCCAGGCTCATTGCATTCATAGCACATGACTTTCTTCTTGTCAAATCTTCTGTCATCAGAAGATTCTCCACGTTCAAATTTCTTTGAACTTCTGAAGCCTCTGAACTTCCTCTGCTTGGTCTTCCAGAGTTGATTTAGCCTTCTGGAGATTAAGGACAGTTCATCTTCTTCTTCAGATTCTGATTCTTCAGGATCTTCTTCTCTAGCCTGAAAAGCGTTAGTGCATTTCTTGATATTAGATTTTAATGCAATAGACTTACCTTTCTTTTGAGGCTCATTTGCGTCCAGCTCTATTTCATGACTCCTCAAGGCACTAATAAGCTCTTCCAGAGAAACTTCATTCAGATTCTTTGCAATCTTGAATGCAGTCACCATAGGACCCCATCTTCTGGGTAAGCTTCTGATGATCTTCTTTACGTGATCAGCCTTGGTGTATCCCTTGTCAAGAACTCTCAATCCAGCAGTAAGAGTTTGAAATCTTGAAAACATCTTTTCAATGTCTTCATCATCCTCCATCTTGAAGGCTTCATACTTCTGGATTAAAGCTAGAGCTTTAGTCTCCTTGACTTGAGCATTTCCTTCATGAGTCATTTTCAAGGACTCATATATGTCATAAGCCGTTTCCCTGTTAGATATCTTCTCATACTCAGCATGAGAGATAGCATTCAGCAAAACAGTTCTGCATTTATGATGATTCCTGAAAAGCTTTTTCTGATCATCATCCATTTCTTGCCTTGTCAGCTTTACGCCTCTGGCATTTACAGGATGTTTGTAACCATCCATCAGAAGATCCCATAGATCACCATCTAGACCCAGAAAGTAACTTTCCAGTTTATCTTTCCAGTATTCAAAGTTTTCACCATCAAATACCGGCGGTCTAGTATAACCATTGTTACCGTTGTAATGCTCAGCAGAGCCAGATGTAGATGCAGGTGTAGGTGTAGACTTTTCACTTTCATCAACCATCTTTTACTGAAGCGTTTTTCTCTTCCTGAATCTTTTCTAAACACGGTTAAGTGCTTGCACCTTAGAACCGGCGCTCTGATGCCAATTGAAGGATAGAAAAACACTTAGAAAGGGGGGGGTTTGAATAAGTGTAGCTTTAAAAACTTGACAGATAAAAATAAATTGCACAGTTATTTTTATCCTGGTTCGTTGTTAACTAAACTACTCCAGTCCACCCCCGCAGAGATGATTTACCTCAACTGAGGATTTAATCCACTAATCGCACGGATTACAATGGTTTTCCACTTAGTCCGCAACTAAGTCTTCCAGAGTCTTCTGATCACACACTGATCACTCCAGGAACAACTGCTTAGATACCCTCTAAGACTTTTCTAGAGTCTACTGATCAACACGATCACTCTAGTTACAATCTGCTTAGTTCACTCCTAAGACTTCCTAGAGTATTCTGATCAACACGATCACTCTAGTTCCTTACAACTTAATGTAATCAATTCTAAGAGTTTACAAATGCTTCTTAAAAGCGATAATCACAACTGTGATATTTCTCTTAACGTTTAAGCTTAATCTCACTAAAATATTACAAAAGCAATGTAGTGAGCTTTGATGAAGATGAAGATTCTGAGCTTTGGATTTGAACAGAGTTTCAGCAAGTTAATTTGAATTATATTGTTCAGGATCGTTAACCTTGCTTCTCATCAGAACTTCATATTTATAGGCGTTGAGAAGATGACCGTTGAGTGCATTTAATGCTTTGCGTGTTCCGTACAGCGTCGCATTTAATGTTATACGCTTTTGTCAACTACCTCGAGCCTTGTTCACGCTGTGTCTACTGACGTAGCCTTTAATAGCTTTTAACGTTCCTTTTGTCAGTCAGCGTAGCTTGCCACTTGTACTTTCTTCTGATCTGATGTTTGTGAATACAACGTTTGAATATCATCAGAGTCAAACAGCTTGGTGCATAGCATCTTCTGATCTTCTGACCTTGAAGTGCTTCTGAGCGTGATACCATCTTCTGAGCTTCAGTGCTTCTGATCTCATGTTCTTCTGATGCTTCCATAGACCCATGTTCTGATTCTGCTTCGACCATCTTCTGATGTCTTGCCAGACCATGTTCTGATGTTGCATGCTGAACCCTTGAGACAAAGCTTCTGAGCGCTGAATTATGCGTACTCTTTATATATATTTCCTGAAAGGGAAATTGCATTGGATTAGAGTACCATATTATCTTAAGAAAAATTCATATTATTGTTATCATCAAAACAAAGATAATTGATCAGAACAAATCTTGTTCTAACAAAATCATCCTTCGGACTTGCCCTATTCAAATCTCGGTAGTCAACACGCATGCGTACCTTTCCGTCCTTCTTAGGAACAGGTACTATGTTTGCAATCCAAGGAGGATACTCACACACAGATAAGAAACCAGCCTTCAACTGTTTTTCAACTTCTTCCTTGATTTTTAAAGCCATATCAGGTCGTGTTCTTCGTGGTTTTTGCTTTACAGGCGGACATTCTGGTTCGAGCGGTAACCTGTGCATAACTATATCCGTGTCTAAACCAGGCATGTCTTCGTATGACCAGGCGAAGATGTCAACATACTCTCGAAGCAGCTCAATCAACCTTCTCTTTACATCACTTTGCAAAGCAGCCCCTATCTTGACTTCTCTCTTTGCTTCTTCTGTACCGAGGTTGATGATTTCTATGGCTTCTTGATGTGGCTGAATAGATTTCTCCTCTTGTCTCAAAAGTCTTGCCAATTCCTCGGGGACTTCACAATCTTCCCCACTATCCTCATCAGCTTGGTCAATTGGATTCTCAAAGATATCAAGACGTGGAACTGTAACATTATCATTTTTGATGGAGTTCGAGCCGGATCTGCACGATGGATGATTTATGCCTTAGAATGCAACACATAAAAAGGAAAAAAAAAGGAAATCTTTGCCATTTTTGAAAAAGTTTTTTAAAGTAAAAACAAAAATGAAAGAAATGGAACAGTAATTGCATGCGAAGATATGATTTTCATTCAATATTAAACAAATCGAAACAACATGGGGGCCCTTCTTTATACAAGTGGTCAAAATGCTTAGGGCGAAGCACTTGACTTATCGAAACAAGAAAATTACATCTCCATAAAAGTGACTCTAGGGATGTCCAAGATAGTCCAATTGTTGAGTTCCTGTCCAGGCGCAGCATGGCAAATGAATCTGGAGAGATCTTCTTCATCATCATCATCCACGGCGAGAATTTGACTTCCAGAACTGGTGCTTGCACTGACGAACACTTGAGAAATGGGGGGAATCACCTTCTTTCCAGGAATTATGCTGAGCTGAGTAGAAGAAGATGGTTGATATCCAAGGCCATACTTGTCTCGCTTCTCTTGAACATCAATCAGCTTGCCCCAGGCATTATGGGGAGTACCAGCTTCTAAGAAAGCCTTAGCATCATTTAAAGACGAGAGGGGCGCTCCGAGTTCCTTCTTATTCTCGACCACAGGGAGTTTGTCAACTGACACAATCTCTAAGGCTTGAAAAGGTGTCTCTTGTATCTCTCCCTCCACTTCAACATAACGGTATGATGCCAGATTATTGACTATCAAATCCTCTTCACCAGTGATCACAACAATCTTGTCATTCACAACAAATTTCAAACACTGGTGGAGAGTAGATGTCACAGCTCCAGCAGCATGAATCCAAGGACGACCCAAGAGGCAAGTGTATGAAGGGTTTATATCCATAACGTAGAAGGCAATGTAGAACATGTGAGGACCAATCAAGACAGGCAGATCAATTTCTCCTTCTACGGACCTTCTAGAACCATCAAATGCTCTGACACTCATAGTGCATGGTCTCATCATAATCCCATCCATACTCAACTTAAACAAAGTAGCCTTGGGCATCACATTAAGAGAAGAACCTGTATCAATCAGAACTCGAGACAACACAGCATCCAGACACTTGACGGAGATATGCAATGCTTTGTTGTGTGCTCTACCCTCAGGTGGAAGTTCATCATCAGAAAAACCCAAACAGTTACCAGCAGCAATGTTGGTCACAACCCCTTCAAACTGAGGCACGGTAATGTCTTGAGTCACGTGAACGGAAGCCAGAACTTTCATCAGAGCATCACGATGAGCTTCAGAATGTACCAAGAGAGACAAGATGGAGATCTTGGCTTGGGTCTGATCGAGTTGGTCAATCACTTTGTAATCACTTTTCTTAATGATTTTCAAGAGTTGCTCGGCATCTTGGGCATTACGTGTTACAGGAGGATCAACAGCAACTTGCTTTCCTTTTGCTTGTGTACTAGCCTCTTTGTTGGTCTCTTTAGGAGGCGGAGGAGGGGCAGCAAAGATCCGACCACTACGGGTAATGCCACTAGTGCCAGTAATATTTGTGATACTCGAAGTACCCACTGGAGGACAGTCAAACTTCTTCCCTCGAATATACACGGCATTATAACTCCAAGGAACAGCCTTAGAATCATTCACAGGAGAGGGAACAAGAGACGAGGTTGAAGGAATCGAAGGAACATTTGGAACCTGAATAACCAACGGAGTCCTCGGAGCCTGAATGACCAAAGGAGTACTCGGAGCATGAGTGACCAAAGAAGTGTCCTGAGTCTTTGACATCTCAACAGGGTAGTAAGGGATCTCTAAAGTAGCCACATCTTCGACAGGAACGACCCTTTCCACTCTAAGAACACCTTCATCCATCAATTCCTGGATTTCTTCTCTCAACCTAGTGCATTCCTCAGGATTAGAAGAACATTGCAAACAGTAGTCATGTAGTTCACACAAAACCTTTTGTTGCATAAGATACTCTCTGACAACTGCTAGCGGCATCCTAACCTCATTAACATCATTTACCAGGATCTGATCATCACATAACTCAATAGCATTGGTCGTACCAGCATGAGGAGGCATAGGATTATTCTGCACATTAGGACCAGTAGGAGCGAACGAGATAAGCTTGTCGTCAAGGAGATCCTGAACCTTCAATTTGAATGCTCTACACTTTTCAATAGTATGGCCTGGAGCCCCTGAATGAAATTCACATCGAGCATTAACATCATAACCGGGAGGGAGAGGACTAGGTGGAGGTCCAAGTTCACGGAGTTGTACCAATTGACCAGCAAGCAACTGAGGGAGAAGCTGAGCATATGACATCGGAACCGGATCGATACGCCTATCTTGGAATCTTGTTCTTTGCGGGCCCCTTTGACCTTGAGGCCTAGGGTTCTGTTGACGATTCTGAGGAGCAGCAGCTTGTTGTTGTGGTACGAAAGGCTGTTGGGGTGCCATCCATGGTTGTGGAAGAGCAGCAGCATATGCTTGAGGGACATACGGACCAGGAACAGCATAAGGCATCGGATAATAAGGAGGTGGAACAGCAGAATATGCAGGAGCTCGGCCTTGGTCAACAGAAGCGGTGCTAGTCTCCCCTTCCTTCTTCTTCACAAACCCAGAATACGGCTTCTTACCATTACCACTTGAGTTGCTAGGATTAGTAACACCTTGAATGGTACCAGCTTTGACACAGTTCTCAACCCTCTCACCAATGATGACCACATCCGAAAAGGAAGGGGAAGTATTACTAACCATGTGCTGAAGATACGGCCCTTTCAGAGTCCCCATAAACAGATCAATCAACTCTCGGTCCAATAAAGGAGGTTGGACTCGAGCAGCAAGTTCGCGCCATCTCTGGGCGTATTCCTTAAAGGACTCTTCGGATTTCTGTGACATATTTTGCAGCTGTGCACGGCTAGGAGCCATAACAGTATTGTAGTGGTATTGTTTCAAGAAGGCATCAACAAGTTCTCCCCAAGTACTGACATTAGACCTCTCGAGTTTCATATACCACTCCAACGGGGCTCCAGTGAGACTATCCTGGAAGAAATGCATAAGCAGAGGTTCGTTCTCAGCGTGAGCGGCCATCTTACGGCAATAGGAACGAATGTGAGTCTCTGGGCAGGTAACTCCCTTGTACTTATCAAAATCTGGCACCTTGAACTTCGGGGGAATAACAATCCCAGGTACCAAGCACATAGCAGCGGTGTCGAAACTTGAAGTTTTAGCAACCTCAACAGCCTTAAGGCGTTCTTCAAGAGCTTGGTACATCTTAGCAGTCTCGGTCAACTCAGCAGTGAGATCATGTTCAAGATCAATAACCTCATGGTGGTCGTCCACTACTTTAAGTGTCTCATTAATAGGAGTCTCTTTAGTTTTCGTCCCTCCGTCGACAGAAGTGGTAGGAACATCCTTGACCAAACTAGCGACGCTCTTTCTGAGTTCATCCTGTCCTTGAACAACGGCATGGAGAGTCTCCATAAGTTGGGCCATTCTTTCCCCCATAACATCCATATCCCTACGAAGGGCAGCTTGATTCTGTTCAAATTGTTCCATGACTCTCTTCTCGTTGTTTCTGGTGCGGTAAGGATGTAAGGAAGTCAGCTTTGTTGTTGAAGCAGAAATCTTTTGCTGAAAGGGACCCCAATTAGTTTCTTGTACAATAGCCTGAAAAATGCAATGTGATAATGTGAATGTATGAGTGCATGTGTGCGTATGACGTGATGTGCCATTTTCAGAGTATCCAAGATTCAATATTGATCCAGAATAGCTAACAATGTGACAAAAGATAAGTATCAAGAGAAACTAGTTCTTTTTTATTCATAACAGAAATTTAAACTTGGGCAAGCCATACATCAACAAGATAGTTCAACAAGGGAAATAAAAGACCCCATCCAACAAGTCTGGTGGTGGTCGAAACATACAGACTTAAACATCAATCCATCTGAATATAAAACAGAGGTCCTCCTTGTCTGAAGTGCTCGTCGCTCCACTTCTTAGTTTCATCAAACAGTTTCTTGGTTGCTTCTCGATCTCTTCCTTTAAGAAGGCTTTGAATCACCTCATCTTTGCGAAACAAATGCCCATCTAGCTTCTTGCAGCACTCCCTGAGTTCGTCACATCCTTTGCATTCTGGGAGATAATCCTTCTCAGACACGTCCTCCATACCCATCATTCGATCTCTGAGCTTGGCATTTTCTTCTGTTAGTCGAGTATTACGGAGGTGACTTCCTTTCAGTTGAGTCTCAATTGCCATTCTTTTAGTGGTCTCTTCTTCCAGTTTCTTTTTCAGACTCCTCACTTCAGCTCTGGCCTCCCTTTCTATCTTGAGTTTATAAGCCTTCAAGTCTTCTCTGTACTCTCGCTTGAGTCTCTCTTCTGCCTCTTTTACGGCCCTTTTTATGATCTCCTGGTGATCTTCAACAATAACAGTAGTATCTCTTTCACCTTTTTCCGTTCTAGCCCTCTTTTGAACTCTCAAAGATCCTTCTTTCAGCACCTTGGCTTCATGTGTCAACTCAACCCCTATTTGGTCCACAAGATGATGTTTTGGTCGCGCATCTGACTTCTTTTCGTGCAATTGGGTGCTTTCCATATTTACTGGGATGCAATTCTCAGCAGGCATAATGGCAATTGGAACCTTAGGTGGTTGCTTGTACAATGGATTAACCTTCGGGAAAGGCAACAGACGATCTTTAACTCTATCCTCAACCCAATCCGTGTAGGCTTGTTTGGCAACGGCATTCTTTTCACCTAGAGAAGTCTGATCATCTGTATGGATGCTATTCCAGGCACTCCTCACCTTTTCTAGACCCTTTGGATCGGTTCCTTTCTCAAAGCAAACGGATTCGAATATCTCTTTGTCCAAAGGCTTGTTTTCAAGTGCAAAACCCAACTGACGCAGCGCTAGCTTAGGATTGTAATTGATAACACCTTTCGTTCCTATGAGGGGAACATTGTCAAAAGTACCACAACTAGTTATAACTTCCTCTACGTCCATTCCGGTAGGACACCAGACAATGTCGTTTCCAGTAAGCCCCATGATCCTTTGAGGCCATTTTTGTGAGTCTTTTGTTGTAACAAACGGCCCGCTTTTAGGCAAGTGTGAAGTGAACCACTCATATAGCAACGGTAAACAACTCCCAACTGATCCTTTCTTCCCATACCTGGAGTGGATGGTATAATAAGTATCTGCTAAAAGAGTGGGCACAGGATTTTGATCCATGAAGAGACAAACAGCAGTTAGATCGACGAAATTCGGAATATTCGGGAACAACACCAAACCATAGATCATAACGGCTAGGAGAGTGTTGAATTCTTTCCATTTCTTCTCAACAGCAAGGGTGTCGGCCTTCTTTATCAGAAATTTCACATGGAATCCGTGGGTTCCACCATTAGGCTTCCAGTTATCTGTAACATCTTTCATGCTCAAATAAAGAGCACCAGCAATTCGGTCCATTTTTGGGTTCTCAGGTACACAAACAAAAGGGATCCTATGTTGAACCTTAATCTTGAGGATGTCAGCATATTCTTCAAGGGTTGGTGCCAGTTGGTAATCAAGAAAAGTGAAACATCGTAACTCAGGATCGTAGAACTGAAGAAGTGTGTATAGAGCCCATCCATCAACCCGAGAAGTTAACATGTGTAAGATATGGCCATATGTCTTCCTGAACTCATCCAAGTTATGCCCAGTAACTAAAGTGCTCAACTGAATCAGATGTGTCATATCCTCACGAAAGAAACTGCAGGTGAATGTACGCTTGGTAGCCTCTTTTGTAGCGGTCACGTTGTTAGCCATCCTGGATGAAAGGTAATAACCTCAGATACCCTGAAAAATGGCATGCATATGAGAAATAATACTATTTTCTTTTCTTTTTCCTTTCTTCTTTTTTTTTTTATTACATCTTTTCTTTCTCTTTTTTTTTGAAAATAAATATGCCATGATGAGAATGATGCAATGGAGTTTCTCCCAATATGAGAGAGTTATTGTGTCGTCTCTGAGCAGAATCACACGTCATAAGGTCAAAGGTTCGGCATAGGCGCCACACAGCCATAAGAACAATAGTCACCAATAGAACAGAATAGTCACCAACGGTACCTGTCATGTATATCCCTCCCCACTCACAGGTGAATCTAGGCCAGGGTAAGGTCATGAAACGCAGTATACGGTCCGCCCGAAGGTAAGCATCATCACAGCGCGGATGCGGGTGACGATAATACCTCCGTTTGAAACCACTACTCTGCTCGTAGTCACATGATCCATCCCGAGACGTACACCTCGAGACAAACCATGCTCCCACTCTATCCTAGGGTACCTAAAGTGCACTCATAGCCTGGGTATTGGGCCTTTTACCTCATAGAACATCCCACCCAACCTGCAAAACAGAACAAAAGACCCCAAGGAACACCAAGTATAATCCATATGCATGATGTGCAAGCAGAAATAAACATGATATGCAAGCAGAAAATAAACAGGACATGCGAAACATAAAATAAATACATAAAATAAATAAAGGCACGTATAGAGAAAACATAGCACACCCAGTAGATAAACAAACAAACGGATAGGCTAGGATCGACTCACTAAGGATGGACTAGCAACAGGTCTAGCAACATCCCCAGCAGAGTCGCCAGCTGTCGCACGCTCGCGAAAAATGAACAGAGTCGCCACCAATATATTTATCCCATAAGGGAAAGTAATACCAGGAAACCTAACAAAGGAAGGAACAGGGTCTTGCGACCAGAGAATCAAGATACGGGAGTCGGTTACGCAAGGGGAAGGTATTAGCACCCCTCGCGCCCATCGTACTCGATGGTATCCACCTATGTCTGTTTCTATCTAAAGGGTGTATAACTATGTCTATGTCTAAATGCGAAATGAATGCAGAATGTAGGGAAAATAAAGAATTGTACTCGCACGGGCCCTACCCCGCTGCCTACGTATCCTTTTCAGGAATCAGAGTTACCGTAGCTCGGCTAAGGATTTTCTGTTTGTTTTTTGTGTTTTTTAGTTGGGCGGAGTTAACGCTCGCGCTCTTGCATAAGGGGACAGCCTAGGATGCAATGGAGCGGAGATAACGGTGCCCTTAGGTGCCAACGAGGCAAAAGAAAAAGAAATGATTGGTTTGTGTCTTTTAGGATAGATGAGTGATGAACAGTTCCCAATACCGGGCCACTCACCACTTTCTCTACTTTGCTTTAGTCAGAACCATTGTTATGTGTTTTAAAGCGTTTTTGGTTGTGTATTTTTTAAGGGGTAATTTGTTTGCGATTCGAATCACATAAAATGTATAATGATCGAGAAGCAGATTAGGGAATGAATCCCACTCACTTCCATCCCATTATGTAATGTTTGAGAAACAGATTAGAGAATGAATCTCACTCATTTCTCTCCCATTAATTAATGTTTGAGAAACAGATTAGGGAATGAATCCCACTCATTTCTCTCCCATTAGGTAGTGACCGAGAAACAGATTAGGGAATAAATCCCACTCATTTCTATGCCACTAAGTGATTGAGAAACAGATTAGGGAATGAATCCCACTCATTTCTCTATCACTTTCTTAATGTGATTCGCATCTTTATTTGTTAATGTTTTAAAGTTGAAAAGAAAAAGAATGAAAAAGGGAGACTAACCTATTCCTCTAACCTAAGTGTTATCCTAATTCTAATTCTAAAGTTAACATGGAGACTAAATTCTAAAAGGAGCATTAAAATGGTATTAACAAAATAGGCCAAAATTATGGCCAAAAACAAGTAACAAAGTCTCACAACAATTATACAAAGATTAATATGTAAATGATACAAAAGAATAAAAGAAACAATTCAAGCATTGACCTAAAAAAAAAACTACTATTTTTATGAGTTTTTAATGAAAGAAATCAATCAATTAGTGTCAACATTAAACTAGCCTAAACTCTAACATTTTTATGAATTTCTATGTCATTTTACCTAAAAAGGAATTGAACCGGAATTATGATTCTAAATGTTGTTATTATCTAAAAATCTAATGAGAAAATTATGATTTTAATGCTTTTTATTATCTAAAAAAAAACTATGTCAAAAACTAAGTCAAGCATCCTAAATTCTAACAAAGAAAATATGGGCTCAGGGGTGTGTAAACTTGAAACTAAGGGTATGCCAAGAGGAGGGCGCATAGCCCAATCCAGATTGGCCCAGCAGCAAAGTTTTTGTCATTGTTCAGTCTTCAAAAAACGCACATGGGCTCAAATCCGGGGAAGTGTAGAACAAAATTGGCACTAGGCCCATACAGAAACTCAAGGGCGAGGCCTATCAGTAAGACAACCATATTGTATTTATTTTTTACTTCAATTACCCAATATGTGCATATGTTCAGCATGTACTTATTATGATAATGAAGCTCTATTTATCACGTGACATACCATGGAAAACAAATATCAATCGGTCAAAACAAACTTAAATGAGATAGGACAAAAAAGAATGACACACAGACCAATCATATAGCAGTATACTCGTATCCCTCACGTGAACAACACTCCTCATCCCCATTAAACAAAATTAGCAACCAAAATGAGGACAAACGGGCCCCACTCATACGCATGGGCCAATCACATATCGACGCGCCAGCTCTCAATGATTATGGTAAAACAAAATAGCCAAAAAGTTGGGGAAAATAACCAATCCCCACGCGCCACGTGAGCAGGGCTGAGTAAAACAACAAAAAGTCAGACGCCGGAGATGCCCTCCGGTCATCTTCTCCGGCGGCTCTCGCGGCGGCGATCCCCTGAAGACGCCCAGAATTTAACAACGCGACCACTATTATACTCTATTTTCATGTAGATCACAAATATGCCATTATCTTCTCCATTAGAGTCCTCTAACTCCATAACCGTACACGTTTCTAAAACCTTAACTTAATATGACCTCCATTAAAACGAGATCTAAGCACATTGATACATTCAAAAACACGCATAGAACTCAGATACAAGATTCAACCATCGAAGCTGCGAGCATTTCACACGAAACGAATTCAATACAAGAACACAGTAATTTTCACACCGATGCACACGAACAGTTGAGCACATGAGACCTTATGAATGAGTCTTAGAGCACTTACCTTTAGAATCTTGAACGAAGAGTGAGAAAATCCTACGCTTCCACTTTAGATCCAGATCTTGGAAGTGACGATCAGTTTCGAAACGGCTTCATCGCATGGTTGAGAAATATTGATGGAAGTGGTGTTGATGTTTGTGATGAGTTGCTCGTGAGGAAGATGATCGGTAGTGATGAGGCTGGTTATGATGATGATGATGTTGAAGATGAATCGAAGATTGATGAATGAAGAACCCAAAAACCAGAGGCTTGACGATGATTGCGATGAAGCTGAAGAATGAGATGATGAACGTGTGTAGTGGTGGTTGCAGTGACGGTTATGGTGAGAGAGGGATGAAGATGGAGGTTGCAACCTGATGAAGGTGGTGATGGTTGATGGTGGAGTAGTGGTGGTTTGGAGTTTTTTGTGGTGGAGAAAAAAGTTTGTTATGGTGGATGAAGGTGATGATTTTTTTGGAGGGAGAGTTTGTTACATGGTAGTTAGATGAATATGAGAGAGAGTGGAGTAGAGAGAAGAGAGTGATGAGAGGAGCGTGGAAAAAGAGAAAAATGGAGTGTCCCCTGTGAGTTGTGAAGAGTTTTAGTTTATATATGGTGAGTGTGTAGGTAGGTTATGGTGTGGTGTGTTGCATTAGATCTCTCCTCCAAACTTAATGAGCAAGAGTTTCTTCACATGGTAATTTTGTATTCTCGAGCTTGTTATGAGATGGACTGACTTTTGATGTGTGGAACTTGATGAGATGAGGTTTATAAGTGAGAGAAATGTGGCCCTGAACTTAGAACATTAATGCTGCCAATGCCTCATGCGTGTATGATAGGAGTGTGGCTTACGTCCCGGTCGAAACGTGGCTTGGCGACGGCATGACTTTAGACTCATGTACCTCATTCTATACTTGGTCAATTTCCATGATCATTGTCTTGTTGTGTAGGGGGCATGGGAGAGATTATATTGCCATTGAGTTTGATTCAAATGAACACTTGTAACTTCCAGCCAACGGGTTTGAAAATGGCACGTTAGGTGCTTGATGAAATACCTGGCGTATGACTAAGATTCTGGCCCAAACTCTTGCTCACGCGTATCTTGGTGAGGTCACGACTTTGAATCTCTCCAATTTGTTCAATACTTGCTCAATCGACTCAATTCTGGTTTTGTTACATAGAGGACATGGCAAAGAATGGGAGCATACCAAGTTTGCTTCCATGGAATTTTTATAGAACTCTAAAATTGGCTTGAGATATGGCACATCACATGTTTGTCAAAATGCTTCACGTATGACCAAAAATCTGCCTAGCTGAATGACTTGAACAAATGCATTTCTTCTAACTTCAAACCAACATAACTCTTGAATCAAGCTCCAAATGGTGAAACTCCCAACTAGAGAATTGTAGAGGGCTATGATTTGAACACTTTTGATGTTGAGCTTGTCTTAAAATTCTGTCGTTTTCAACATGATAATCGAACCTGAAGTCAGCTGCCCAGCCAATTGGAAATTCACTCAAAAATTCTTTAAGTGTAGAACTTTCCTCTTTTGGCAAGTTCCCATTCCAACTAAATTTCCAAATTTGGCAGTTTTGATTGTTTCTTGATTTTTCTCGTTTCTTTGACTTTCTTTGACCGATTTTCCACCAAAAGTCAATATTTGAATAATTTTCCTGATTTTGACCCAAAAGTCAACTGTCCTGATTTTCTCTGATTATTGATGAAATTCCCGATTAAATCTCCTCCAGTCAAATCCAGTCAAATAAACCCATCCACATAGTCCATATGAAAGCTCCTCACTCATTCCTGATTAAATGTTGACCGGAAAGTCAACTGGTTAACTTTGGTCAGGGAAGCCCTCAGATCCTCACATTTGGTAGGAATTTCCTTGCCATCGAGCTCTTTCTTGCTAGTCTTTGATTGGTACCAATGATATGCTTGCATGAGTATGATTTATGACCTAAGTGATGTATGTACATGAACGCAAAGCTTAAGCCAGTTAGAAGTAAAGGGGTAGGACAAATTTGGGGTATGACAGCTGCCCCTATTTAATCGTCTTAAACCTGAAGGTGAGATTGACGCTAGCCTTCCGAACATTGAAGGTAGAAGACGATTAAATATCAAAGTACCAAAAATTTGTCCTGAAGAGAAGATGGTGTAAGTGTTATCTTATTTTTGTTTTGATGTCTGCTGGGGAAAGAGAGTTTTGTTTTTCTTGATGGAAATATTTACAGTGAGTAATTGGAAGAAGGGTGATAGCTGGTAACGTAGCCCAAGGTGCCAATACAAGGTTCCCAAAAGAAATGTTACATGAAACAATGACTGAAAGGAAATAGATCTCGTGCGATCTACGACTCAACATCAGGAGAAGACCTCGTACGATCTTCAAGACAGAAAGGAAATAGACCTCGTGCGATCTTACGACTCAACATCAGGAGAAAACCTCGTACGATCTTCACAACTGAAAGGAAAAGATCTCGTGCGACCTTACGACTCAACATCAGGAGAAAACCTCGTACGATCTTCAAAACTGAAAAAAGGAAAAGATCTCGTGCGACCTATGACTCAACATCGGGAGAAGACCTCGTACGATCTTCAAAACTGAAAGGAAAAGATCTCGTGCGATCTACGACTCAACATCAGGAAAAGACCTCGTACGATCTTAAACATCTACTTCAAATCATTAGTTTATGTCTTCTTCAGAATCATTTGGGAAATTTGTGAAAAATGAGCCCAAAGTTGGATGAAAACTAGGTTAAAACACTTAGAAAATTTTCTAAGTGTTTATGACCTAAAACTTCAAAATTTTCAAAACCCTTAAATGGTTGATCTTTTGAAAAAAGTTCTTATGTGAGATGTTGTTTTATTTTGCAAGATCTACAACTTTCATGTTGGAATTTTTTTGAGTTGTGTAGGTGAAATTTTGAGTTCTCACCATGCCCTCAAAAACCCTAATTCCCGACTTTTTGCTCCTTGATGAATTTCTTTGAATTTCTTTGGTCAAATGACTTTGACATCCATATATTGAATGGTCCCCTAGGGCTTTTTAGGGTTTCCCAAAAGTGTTCCCTGATTTTAGTCCTTGATAAGGCTCCAAACCCTGGTCTGTTGATCTGAGTAATTCTGTACTTAGATGACTGGGTGTCTAATCAATCATAGGTGAAATAATGAAGCTCTTGAGTCTCATGATTGTGTTAGAGACTAATCCTCCTATTGATTGATCCTTTGCCTGAGTTTTCTTGTCTTTGAACACCCTCGATTGAATGTCAGACTGCTCTGGGTACTTACTTTGACTTGATGAAAATCCTGAAGATATGTCATCTCAGGGGGGTCAAAAATTAGGGTATGACAGAGTTGCCCCTGTTGAAGTTTCTTTTATCTGGAGGGAGAGAGATTGAGATCTCGATTTCTCCTGCGTAAAAGAGACTTAAATATCAAAGAATGCCCGAATTTTGGGCGCTCCTGAGATGATAAAATCTTTGCATGATTTGATCCCGTTGTCGCACTTGGCGGGGGATGAGGAGACAAACTCCTGCAGAAATACTTGATGTGGATTCTGGTGAATGGATGGCAATGTAGGATGCGCAATTCATCTTCTTTAACTAAGTGTTGATACTTAGAGAAAGGTAAACAACCTCCCCCTTGTTTCGGATGTCCATATCTCGAAACTGGTCTTAGTTGTGTTTGGACAATATCTCAGATAAAGAGAAAATTTCCAACGGTTTGTTTCCTCATCAAACTTCTTACCAGCACTTGGAGGTAAGATACCATTTGACGGTAAATAAAGAAACTTCAAAGGTTTGTTTCCTCATCAAACTTCTTACCAGCACTTGGAGGTAAGATACCATTTGACGGTAATAAAGAAACTTCAAAGGTTGTTTCCTCATCAAACTTCTCATCAGCACTTGGAGATGAGATACCATTTGACGGTAATAAAGAAACTTCAAAGGTTTGTTTCCTCATCAAACTTCTTACCAGCACTTGGAGGTAAGATACCATTTGATGGTAATAAAGAAACTTCAAAGGTTTGTTTCCTCATCAAACTTCTCACCAGCACTTGGAGATGAGATACCATTTGACGGTAAATAAAGAAACTTCAAGGGGTTGTTTCCTCATCAAACTTCTCATCAGCACTTGGAGATGAGATACCATTTGACGGTAATAAAGAAACTTCAAAGGTTTGTTTCCTCATCAAACTTCTTACCAGCACTTGGAGGTAAGATACCATTTGATGGTAAATAAAGAAACTTCAAAGGTTTGTTTCCTCATCAAACATCTCATCAGCACTTGGAGATGAGATACCATTTGATGGTAATAAAGAAACTTCACCATCTTCCCTTTTGACCTGGCATCTTTGAAAGATTGTCATATGGGCCCATGCTCTTTTGAGGGGCTAATGACTTTGTTTGAAGGCGGACGAACTGTTTTCGGGGTGGAAACTGCCATTCGTCGACTGGTGCCTGGGGAATCAACAAACTGTTTTCCTAAGGGGAAAACTACCATTTATCGACTCTGTGGGGAACTAAACATCCCTGAAACAGACAAACTGTTTGAAGAAACTGCCATTTGTCGATCTCTTGAGTATTTAACAGACAAACTGTCTTTTCTTGGGAAAAGACTGCCATTTGCCAATTGCTAGGGGAACAAACTGTCTTTTGCCGGGGAAGACTGCCATTTGTTGACCCTGTCGTGAAGGAAAGTGAGCAAACTGTCTTCTGCTGAAAGAGACTGCCATTTGCTGTCTTTGTTGGGGAATCTGAACTATCTTCTGGACGAAGACCATCATTCGCTGACTCCGCTGGGGAATCATTTGTCGATCTGCTGGCAGATTTCCTGAATTATTTTCTTTGACGAAAAAGTGGCATTTCTCGACCTTGCTGGGGAAATACCAAACCTCTAGGGAATTCCAAAATGCGAAGCAGACTATCTTATCTGAAGAAGACTGTTGAATGTCGCTCTGCAGGAGAATCTCGGCTGAGGAATTCCAAAAGTGAACAAACTATCTCCTTGAGGGAGACTACCATTTGTTGACTTGCTTGGTGAGATCCTTGTGTATGAACTGTTGTCTCGAAGGGAAAAAGTTTCTCCGGAACTTGCAGGGGAAACTTGAGTTCATGCCTCAATGACTCGGGCATTCACAGGATCAAAGCCTGATTCGGCTATGCAATTATGATGTAATGTATGCATGAATATTATGACAATGATAAAATGTAAAGTGAATGTGAATAGAATTGTCGCGGATGTAAAAATCCTAAGATACGACTTTAATTCTTGTTGATCAGAAGATGTCCTCTTCTTGTAGTTCGAACTCTCTTGGGAATATCTGGTTATCAGTTGTCCGCTGTCCGAAGTAAGTAATATGAATTGAAGTGAAGATCCGTCATCGGGAGATGTTCGCAAAGCGACCTCATGGGGAAATCTTGGTTCCCGGAGTCTCAACCGTTCTCGGAGCAACTGTTTGCATTCTTCCTATTGTTTGTAAACCTTTAGAAAGAAATTTCACCTTTATTTTTTGCAAGTAAATTCATTTTATTTTATGAAAACATTTGTTTCAAGAGAATGACTGTTTAAACTTAAAATGCATTCCAAGAAACTGAATAAGACTAGATTGCAAAGGAAAAGCACAAGGCTCAAATTATTATATATGGAATGGTAATCAGCCAAATGCTTGATTCCATGGAGTATTTACAAAGTTGGAAATTGGTAATTTTCGGGAAAAGGGCTACGATGAAACGTGACGACCGTTATCTTTCCCTTCCACTCCGAGTTGCGTTGTATTCGTGCTTCGTAGAAGATGACTTACTGCTGATGAACACTCCGCTATGGATTTTGAATGATCAAGTTTGTCCTGAACACAGTTACTTGCCATATATCCCTAACTTTTGCGTAAACTACCCCTTTCGGGTTTTAAGTCTACCGGGATTGATTAATATATATTTTTTTTATGTCTCTAATTTTTGCCTGAATCGCCCTTTCGGGTTTTCGATTCACCGAGACGCTCTTTTTTGCCTAAGCCGCTCTTTGCGAGTTTTCAACTTAGCGAGCTGTTCTTTTAATTATTTAGGCGAAGTATTTCTTGACTGTGTCGACGTTCACAGGACGGGTGAATTCTTCTCCATCCATAGTCGTGAGTATTAAGGCTCCTCCTGAGAAAGCTCTCTTGACCACGTAGGGGCCGTCATAATTGGGAGTCCATTTCCCTCTCGAATCTGTGAGAAAAGATTGAATCTTTTTGAGTACAAGGTCGCCTTCTTTGATTGTGCGAGGTCGAACCTTTTTGTCGAAAGCTTTCTTCATTCTTTGTTGATATAGCTGTCCGTGGCATAAAGCCGTCATGCGCTTTTCTTCGATTAAGTTCAATTCATCAAATCTGCTTTGACACCACTCGGCTTCTGTTAATTTTGCTTCCATCAAGACTCTCATTGATGGAATCTCAACCTCTATTGGTAGGACTGCCTCCATGCCATATACAAGGGAGAAATGAGTTGCTCCAGTCGAAGTACGTACTGATGTACGGTAACCATGAAGAGCATACGGGAGCATTTCATGCCAATCTTTGTAAGTGATGACCATCTTCTGAATGATTTTCTTGATGTTTTTGTTAGCTGCTTCTACAGCTCCATTCATCTTTGGTCTGTAAGGAGATGAGTTGTGATGTTCAATCTTGAATTCTTCACAAAGCTCCTTCATCATTTTGTTGTTCAAATTTGACCCATTGTCAGTGATTATCTTGCTAGGAATGCCGTAGCGACAGATGATGTGATTCTTGATAAACCTGACGACAACTTGTCTTGTAACGTTTGCATATGAAGCTGCTTCAACCCATTTGGTGAAATAGTCTATAGCTACCAAGATGAAGCGATGTCCGTTGGACGCTTTTGGTTCGATCATTCCAATCATGTCGATTCCCCACACGGAGAAAGGCCAAGGGGAAGAGAGTATGTTGAGAAGGGATGGTGGCACATGAATTCTATCGGCGTAGATCTGACATTTGTGACACCTCTTTGCGTACTGGTAGCAATCTGACTCCATTGTCAGCCAATAATATCCTGCTCTCAGTATTTTCCTTGTCATGGTATGTCCATTGGTGTGAGTACCAAAGGAACCTTCATGTATTTCTCTCATGAGTACTTCTGCTTCTTTTCTGTCAACGCATCTGAGCAGAACCATGTCGAAGTTTCTCTTGTACAGAACATCTTCATTCAAGAAGAATCTACAAGCTAACTTTCTCAAAGTCTTTCTATCTTTCTTTGACGCTCCAAGAGGGTACTCTTGCTTTTGAAGAAAGTTCTTGATGTCGTGATACCACGGTTTGTCGTCGATGATTGCTTCTACTGTGAAAACATGAGCGGGCCTATCCAGGCGCATAACATCGATCCGAGGAATGTCATTCCAATGATTTATCCTAATCATGGAAGAGAGTGTGGCTAATGCATCAGCCAAGTTATTTTCTTCACGAGGAATGTGATGAAAATCTACCCTATCAAAAATGGTAACAATCTTCTTGCGTAGTCTTTGTAAGGAATTAGCCCTGGTTGGCGTGTTTCCCATTCTCCTTTGATTTGATTGATGACCAAAGCAGAATCTCCGTATACATCCAAGTGTTTGATTCTTAGATCCATGGCTTCTTCGAGACCCATGATGCAAGCTTCATATTCGGCCTCATTATTTGTGCATTTGAAAGTTAATCTGGCAGTAAATGGAATATGGGTACCCTGAGGTGTAACAATGATTGCCCCAATTCCTCGTCCATAAGCATTGACAGCTCCGTCAAAGATTAAGCCCCACTGGGATCCTATCTCAGGTCCTTCGTCTGGTAGTGGCTCGTCGTAATCTTTCATCTTGAGGTACATGACGTCCTCGTCCGGAAAGTCGAAACTGGTTGATTCATGACCATTGAGTGGATGGTGAGCCAGGTGCTCAGCTAGAATGCTTCCTTTCACGGCTTTCTGTGCGTGATACTCAATGTCATATTCTGATAACAACATCTGCCAACGGGCAATTCTCCCAGTTAAAGCAGGCTTCTCAAAGATGTACTTGATTGGATCCATATGAGAGATCAAACAAGTAGTATGTCGAATCATGTACTGGCGGAGACGCTTGGCAGCCCAGGCCAAAGCACAACACGTCTTCTCGAGCATGGAGTGGCGGGATTCACAGTCAGTGAATTTCTTGCTTAGGTAGTAAATGGCATGCTCTTTTCTCTTTGTCTCGTCTTGCTGTCCAAGGACACAACCCATGGAATCTTCTAAGACGGTTAAGTACATTATCAAAGGTCTTCCTTCCACTGGAGGAGATAAGATGGGTGGTTCGAGCAGATATTCCTTAATGCTTTCGAACGCTTTCTGACAATCGTCTGTCCAGACGCAACTTTGATTTTTCCGTAGAAGTTTGAAAATAGGAGCGCAAGTTGCAGTCGTGAGATATATGAATCTCGAGATGTAATTCAGACGTCCAAGAAATCCTCTAACTTGTTTCTCGGTTCTGGGCGAAGGCATTTCTTGAATTGCCTTGACTTTTTCTGGATCTACTTCAATTCCTCGTTTGCTGACAATGAAACCAAGGAGTTTTCCTGAGTAGACACCAAAGGTAAACTTGTTGGGGTTCAGGCGAAGCTGAAACTTCCGTAAGCGTTGAAATAACTTTGTCAGATTTTGTATGTGATCTTCTTCATTTTCTGATTTGGCAATCATGTCGTCCACATAGACTTCCACTTCTTTATGCATCATATCATGGAAAAGTGTAGTCATGGCCCTTTGATAAGTTGCCCCTGCGTTCTTTAGTCCAAAAGGCATAACACGATAGCAGAACGTGCCCCAGGGGGTGATGAAAGCTGTTTTTTCCATCTCTTCAGGTGCCATTTTGATTTGGTTATATCCTGAAAATCCGTCCATGAACGAGAAAACTTTGGATTTTGCTGTACTGTCTACCAACATATCAATATGTGGTAAGGGAAAATCATCCTTAGGGCTAGCTTTGTTCAAATCTCTGTAGTCGACGCACATGCGGACTTTTCCGTCTTTCTTAGGAACGGGAACAATGTTAGCTAACCACTGAGGGTATTCTGACGTGACGAGGAAACCTGCGTTGATCTGCTTTTGAACTTCCTCTTTGATTTTCATGGCCATCTCCGGATGAGTTCTTCTTAATTTTTGCTTGACCGGAGGGCATTCTGCTTTTAATGGCAAGTGATGCTCCACTATACTGGTATCCAACCCTGGCATATCTTGATAAGACCAAGCGAAGACATCTGAGAATTCTTTGAGCAGCTGTATCAAACTCTCTCTGATCTCTGAACTGAGTGAAGCTCCAATCTTAACCTCCTTTCTGTTTCCATCGGAACCAAGGTTAATGATCTCTAGAGGCTCATTGTATGGCTGAATGGCCTCTTCCTTTTGTTGAAGTAACCGTGAAATTTCCTTTGATATTTCTTCGTCTTCTTCTTCCTCTGCCTCGAATACAGGAAACTCAAAGCTTGGAGAAGTCATACGGTCGCACGTTTCAACGGGGTATTTTATGATTAATCTGCATATGTGTGATAAGTTTTATTTAGACAACGAGGGAAGACTCGGTGTATGCAGTTAATGGAATATTTGATGTTTTTTAAGGGTGTTTTTTAGGATTACCAATTTCCGAAAAAAGAAAAGGGAAAACTAAACGAAGGAATAGAATGACATTTTTATTTATGGACAGTCATTTTTTTGAAACAAAGACCCTATAAAACAAAACTCTATTGCTTTGGGCGAAGCAAAGAGGGACATTTAACTAAGAAATAGTAAAATGCAAAGCCCTATGAAACATCTCTTCACCCTGGGCTATGGTGAGAGAACAAAATAACAGTGAAAGTTCCTACTTAGGAGTGCGAACAACAGTTGTAACTTCAACAGCTGTCCAATAGTGGCGAACCCCATTGTGCACTAAGTAATCTGGAACCTTAGGCTTAAGCTGGCCTGTGGTAGGTCTTAATTTACCAACCACTGTCTTTGCAACACTCAGACGATCTTCTTCTACTTCAGCAGACTGAGCTGTGTGAGCATACCCATTTCCAAGTGGAGTATGTCGGTTTTTCTTTTGAGGAAACTTCCAATCTTCTGAATGGAGAGACTCGTTGTCGGAGACACTTTCGAGATCATCTTCTTCTGTATTTTGGTCTTGCTCTTCTCCCAAGATGGCATTGACTAGATATGTGAACTCTAGATCCGTAGCCTCGGAAGGTGACTTGGGGATATAATCCTCAATGATGATTTCACCAGTAGATGATGATGAATAGCAAGGGTTATACATCTCTTTTGGCTGAGAGAGGTACTCATAATCAATGTTCCATCCAGTTGGAACAATGTCTTCAAGAGAGATTCTTGAACTTTCAGGAGCGGAGTATTTCACCATGTAGTCGAATTTTCCGCTTGGTTCTCCTAATGTATCCCAAGTTTCTTCGTGGATAGGAGGAACTTCTTCTGATGAACCATGACTTCTGGTGGTGAAGCTGTCAGTAACTTCATCCCTGCTTGGTTGAGTCTTACTTTCAGATCCTTTAGTCGGATAACAGCAAGGTGGATCAGACTCTGGTAGGGAGATATATCCGGCTTTGTTAAGATAGGATAACCATTCCTCTTCATCGGTGTTTTCCGTACCGATGGTATTGACTGTTTGTTGAACAGGTTGAAGAAAACCTCCACTGCAGAAAGTTTCTTGAATTGGGAGAACTACCTTAATCCCTGGGATAGCTCTTGATGGTGTTGGAAAGAATCCAATTCCTGTTCTGTTCTTGTTGTTGGTAGGAATATTAATGTGCCCCCAACCACTGGTAGTGCCATCCTTTACAACTTGGATTGCATCTTTGTAGGAAGAGATAGACGCTGCTTTCTCCTTTCCTTTGTCCAAAGAAAGTGCTTGGAATTTAGTTCCAACAACTTCTTTTGGTTCTATGTCGGAGAATGATGACAGGTTGCTGACGATCAGAGCTCGTTCTCCACATACGGTTACCAATTTGTCATCTCTTATGAACTTCAGTTTCTGATGAAGTGTTGAAGTAATTGCCCCAGCCTCATGAATCCATGGGCGACCTAGCAAACAACTGTATTGTGCTGGAATGTCCATAACTTGGAAAGTGATTTTGAACGTCTGAGGTCCAATAGTTATGGGAAGATCTACTTCTCCGAAAACTGACTTTCTTGATCCATCAAATGCTTTGACGATGACATGACTTTTTCTTAGAGGGTAATCTTCGAAAGATAATCTTGATAATGTTGATTTAGGCATGACGTTGAGAGAGGATCCATTGTCTATTAGGACTCCTGTGAGTGTATCACCCATGCAGCCAACTGAGATGTGAAGTGGAAGATTGTGGTCCACTCCTTCTTCAGGAAGATCTTCGTCACAGAAACTTAGGTTAGTTCCGGCGGAGATGTTGGCAATGATGTTGTTGAATTGGCTTATAGTAACACTTGGTTCTACGAAAGCTTGTTCCAAAACTTTCTGTAGAGCTTCCCTATGAGCTTCAGAACTCAATAGCAGGGAAAGAACAGAAATCCTAGACGGAGTATGTAGTAATTGATCTACAATGTTGTATTCACTCCTCTGGATTAACTTCAAGATCTCATCATTTTCTTTCGCTTGAACAGCATTGGTCGGATGATTGTCTTGCCTATGTGGTACTTCCTCCGAAGGTTTCTCCACATTTTCTGTTGTTCTGTTGAAGACTCGTCCACTTCTGGTGACTCGACTAACATCAGCAATGTTGACAACAGACGGTAATGGTATTTCCTTACCATTTTCAATGAATGTAGCGTTGTACTTGTATGGTATAGCCTTGCTGGACTCATACGGTACAGGACCTGGTAAGTAGATGACTAGTGGTGCAACTGCTGTCTTCCTGCTATCATACTTAACTTGCATAGGTTCAACTTGATTAATTTGAGGAGATACGGTAAAGACTTCGTCATCTTCTCTGTTAGCAAGAACAGTAATGGTATTGTCATCCATCAGCTTTTGAATGTTGTTGCGAACACGCAAACATCCTCGTGAATTTCTTCGACAGATTTCGCATCTACTGTAAGCGTGGAAATCTGTTCCAAAGTAGGCAAGTCCATTTAAAGTTTTGTGGAACCTGACTACCGATCCTTCAAGGTCTTCAACTTTGTAGATTTTGTATTCTCCTGGACATCCTTGAACCATGTTGATGTCATGCTCAGTTCTGACTCAGATATGTTGAATCCATCCTAAGTCCATTTGTTCTTGTAATGCAGCTTGAACTACGGCACATCCTTGAGTATTCCTTGGACAAATTTCACATGTGAAGTAGTTGTGAGGTGGTACATGACCGTACCCAGCTTGTTTAGCGTGCATCTTGACAAGATTTTCCCCTATCTGACGAATGTCGTAGATTTGAATGACATTGGGGTGTTGATCTATCAGATTTACTGAAGCTTCTTTATGATGCGGCAAAGGATTTGCTTGGACGTTTGGATTAGTATCTTTGAAGGATAGCATTCCACTTTTCACTAATCGTTGGACGTCAATCTTGAAAGGGAAACAGTTCTCAATATTGTGACCTGGTGCCCCCTGATGATAGGGACAAGATTGGTCAGCCTTATACCATGGTGAGGAACTGTTTGTAGGATTTGGAGGACTCCTTGTCTAAATGAGTCCTTTTGCCAGTAATGTTGGAAACAATTCTGCATACGGCATTGGTACGGGGTCAAAGGCAGGATACCTTGGAGCCCGATTGTTGTAATTTGGAGGTCGAACCTGCTGCTGAGGTTGCTGCAACCTTTGTTGAATTTGTTGTTGCGAGACCTGAGGTTGATAAGCTGGCGCTGAGTTAACAACCGGAGTTATTGTTGCAACTTGAGGTTGGAATTTCTTCTTGATTTTGTGCAAGACATTGCTGACATCTTGATCCTTTTTCTTCTGGAAAGAACTTCCATACTTCCTTGGACCAACAGAAGATTCTGGTTCTTTGTTCAAGCGTCCTTCTCGAACTGCTTCTTCTAAACGCACACCCATGTTTACCATCTCGGTAAAGTCACTTGGTGCACTTGCAACCATTCGTCCGTAGTAAAATGGACTCAAAGTTTTGAGATAGATTTTTGTCATTTCTTTCTCTTCAAGTGGTGGACAAATTTGAGCAGCAACTTCACGCCATCTCTGAGCGTATTCCTTGAAGCTTTCTCTATCCTTTTGAGTCATGGCCCGGAGTTGATCTCTGTCGGGAGCCATATCCAGATTGTACTTATACTGTTTGACGAAGGCCTCTCCGAGGTCTCGAAAAGTACGAATCTCTGAACTGTCCAAGTTCATGTACCATTTGAGTGCAGCACCAGTTAGGCTGTCTTGAAAATAATGAATGAGTAATTGTTGATTATCAGTATGAGTTGACATTCTTCGAGCGTACATCACAAGATGACTTTGTGGGCATGAATTCCCTTTATACTTCTCGAATTCTGGTACTTTGAATTTGTGAGGAATCTTAACATTTGGAACCAGACAGAGGTCTGCAGCATTCTTTCCAAATAGATCCTGTCCTCGGAGAGTCTTGAGTTCCTTCTGCATTTGCAGAAACTGTTCTTGGAACTCGTCCAATCTTTCATACACGCCAGCATCCTCACTTGGAGCGTGATGATATACTTGTCCGCCTTGCGGGGGAAAAGTATGCATAATGGGCTGTGGAGAAGCCATGACAGCAGATCTCGGAATCTCAGCGTTCTGTTGTGCGAAACCCATTGCCGTTGCTCTTGGAACTTCAATTTCCAGAGGTTTGTAACCCTCCGGTGGACGCATATCCATGGTGACTTTTGGAGCTTCAGAAGCTGGAGGTATGTACCCTTCTGGAGTAAAGTTATACGGCATGCCCCAAGGTCGATCAGGCGGCATGGTATACTGAGGAATGGGAGTAGAAACAATCTCGGAAACCACAGTCCTTTGTGGTTCTTCTGGCGTTGGTCGATTCTGCGCAACTACCAGGGCTTCTACCATACTATTGAGTCTTTCAACAGTACCTTTGAGAGTATTAATCTCTTCCCTGAGTTCGTCATTCTCTTGCTCAAAGTCTTCCATTCTTTTCTTGCAACTTGAACGAGTGTTGTATGGATGAGACAGCTTGAAAGTCTTGGTTCACCTCCTTCTCCTCCTCTCTTTCTGGAGAAAGGAAAGTGACTATTAGATCCGCGACAATTCTCGTGTCAGTGCGTACGACTAAAGCGATGTATGATATGCAATTAAGTTATTATTTTTCAAGGAAACACCATAATTACGTTATGAAACATCAAACTTTTATTAATTAAGCGAAAACGCCGTTTTTACACACTTTGAAAATGGAAATACAGAGAAACTGAGAGAAAGGACTCTAAAACTTTGACGAAGAGCCGACTTCACGTTCTAACATCTTCTTCTGTTTCTTAAGTTGAGCGTTCTCTGACGTGAGCTGATCGATGATCCAGGAAGCAGGAGGGATATGATGAGAAAGTGACGTTTGTGACACTTGTCGATCGAGCACTTCAAGTAACTCATCCTTCCTTCTTAGGATGTTATGAATCTCAACGTTTTCCGTGTTGACGATTCGATACTTGTTCCTCCAAGCATTCCTTTCTTGGCATACCTTGTTTAATGCCGCTTGCAGTTTTTCAACATCGGTGGAGAAAAGGTAAATTGGTTCTCTTAGGGGAATAGGTTCTTGATGTTGATATGGCATCCTGAGCTTGAATGCCCTGACGCGTACCCATTGAAGGTAAGGATCCAGGGAGATGCAAAGATGTTTTCCTAACAATCTTCTCCCTTTGCTGTGTACAAGACGCCAGGCTTGGACAGTTTCCTTCTTCAGCAGGTAGCCATGATCGTCGATGTTCTTGAAGAACAGACCCTCCAATTGGATGTTACTTGGAATATTTTTCATAGGATAGCCGTATTGACGACGGGCTAAAGCTGGATTGTAACTGATCCCTCCCTAAGTTCCAATAAGGGGTACGTTGGGAAAACTTCCACAACTGAAGATGATCTTGGTTTCGTCGTTGTCAGGACTACACCAATCAATGTCTGTATGAGTGAGAGACATGATTTTCTGTGACCAGTAAAGGCCATCCCTCATATTCCAGAAAGTGCTAGACTTTGGCAGGTGCGAAACGAACCATTCGTATAACAACGGTACGCAGCATGTGATTAATCCTCCTCGCTGCAGGTTTCTTGAATGCACAGAGTGATAAGCATCCGCAAGCAAGGTTGGAACTGGATTTCCAATTAAGAAGATCTTAATTGCATTGATGTCGACGAAATCGTTAATGTTAGGGAACAAAAACAATCCGTAGATAAGCAAAGCCAAGATTTCCTCAAAAGCGCTCATATCTTGGATGCTGACGAAGTACCGAGCTTGATCAAACAGGAATTTGGAGGGCAATCCTTGAATTCCTCCTCTACTCACCATATGAGTTCTGATGTCGACTACGTTCAAAGGAGTAGTTGCAGCAATGATAACGTCATCAGGATTCTTTTCCAAACCGGAGTACGGATCTTGCGCGTACACGGGTATTCCAATCAGACGAGAGTACTCCTCTAACGTAGGCATGAGCTGATAATCTGGAAAGGTGAAGCAGTGATACGTTGGATCGTAAAACTGTACCAAGGTGGGAAGGATCCCATCCACCATGTTGGTATTGAGCAAAGGCAGAAGTTTTCCATACTTCTCCTTGAAAGCCTGGGGGTTGACCACCAGTTTTCCGAGCTTTCCCAGTTCCTCGACCTGGGGAATCTTGAAGGTGTATTTCCTAGCTCTCTTTCTTCCATAATCCATGGTATAGATCCTTAAGTCCTTTCTCCGTTTCTCTCTTTCTATGAAGTTCAAAACGTTCGTTATTTAGTTTCCTTGAAAAACGACTCGAAAAAGACTCTTTTTGTTTTTAGTTGTTATTAATGAATGATGCATGAATGCATGAATGCACACACAAGAGTTTTAAACAAACATGGCGTTGAAGGGTATAGTGGTCATGAAGTCAAAACGCAAATCCCGCCCCAATGGTAAACTAAGGTTAAGGATTTTTGTACCTGTAGAACGGATTCTAGGGGTCTCAGAGTTTTTGCTCAACCTTAAAGATACGTTGATTGGTATCTATAAGAGAGTTTTCTCTGAGTGTAGTATCTGCGTGACAATTACTTCCGTAATCACCGCTCTACGTCCTAAAAAAGGCTTTAAGTGGGGTTAATGTGTTTCTAGGTCCTCCTGGTACAAATCAGTCTCGGAATGCAGTGGCGCAGTTAATCACAACCAGCCAGGCAAATCCCAAGAGTAGACTTGGAAACCAAGATTAGAGGGCCTTCACCGGGAAGACATCCTCCATCCTATCTTATGTTGCACTCAAATCCGGGTATAGGATTTCTCACCACAAGGGGGAATCAAGCCCTTTCCCGATACAGAATAAACAAAGTAAACAAATATATATGCAACAAACACATGATATGACACAGAGGTTAGGCAGGACCTCTCTTGTTTGAGGGGGAATTTGGCATCCCTAATTCCTCATTGGGGCTGGACCAGCAACAGGTCAACCATTGGTTTGTATGAAAAACCAAGGTTTTTAACACTTATATCCCCAGCAGAGTCGCCATTTTTCTGTGGTGTCGTTTTCTTTACCTCCCCGTTTCACTTGGGAGGACGGCACGCTAAACCCTTCACGCGAAATTTGGAAGGAGAATGCGCCCGTGGTGGGATGAATTTTATTTCAGTTCTTCCTACGATATCACACGAACTTTCTTATTTGTCCTACGAGTAGGAAAGGGGAAAAAAGATCTCAACTAAACCCTAGGAGTTTGCTAAGTGTGGGGATTTCACCTAGACTAGAAATTCTGGAGTCCGGGGGGTCGGTTATACATAGGGAAGTGTTTAAACACCCTACATATCTGTAGTACTCTACAGGAACCTTCTCTTGTCATTGTGATTGTGTTTGCTGCTAATGATTGGGAAAGTTTCTCCTTTGTGTTAGGAGAGAGAATTGAATTGATTAAAGAAAGACAGACAGATAGACAGACTGACTATTTTTGGTATTTTATTAGCTCGCTGAGATTCCTTGTGAACCTCATGCCTACATATCCCTAGTGGAAGTCAGAGCTTAATGTAGTTCGGGGAACTAACTAGGGAAATTACTTGTTTTTGGTGCCTTGCTTGAAGCTCAAGGTTGAAGCTTGGAATTAAATCTCTGTTTACAGTAAAGAGACATGAAATCATCTTTACAGAGAGGTATTTGTACTATTCTACCACAAACATTTAAAAGTGACAGAAAAGCTAAAAAAATGATGTTTCATTAAGAGGGGAGTCTACTTGGTTGATCAAGTATGACAGCCATCGTGCCTCTAAAATGAAAGAAAGATGCTCATCCAAATTAGGGAAAGTGTACAAGTCTGGGGATGTGCCAGAGCATGTCTTTCAGAGTCTTAAATGGGAGACTTTGAATGAAATTGAAATTGAAATGTTTGTTTGTTTGAATGTGGTAGAGTAGTAAAAATATCTCTCTATAGAGATAAGCTATGTCTATTTACTATATGAAAGATTTGACTTTAGCTGGCTTGAATGAGGCCCAAGCTTGAGGCTTTTTGATTGATTTTATTGATTTATTGAAATGATAACTCTACTGGGGAGTATTTAAACTAAGGAGTTTTTGGTGTTCTGTACGAAGCCCAGAATTGAGGCTGACTCTACTTAGGGAGACTCTATTTGGGGAGATTATCTCCTAAGAGAATGAATCTTTGATTTTTGAAAGACTGATTTTGGAGGCTAACCCTTTCCAGGGGTTTTGACTCAGCTGGAGAAATTGTCTGTTAAAAGACTGACTTTATCATGTTTTTTTTTTGGAGGCTGACCCTTTCCAGGGGTCGTGACTCTTTTTGATTAATTGACTTTGGAGGCTAACCCTTTCCAGGGGTTTTTATTGAAATTATGGATTGATTTGGAGGCTAACCCTTTCCAGGGGTTTTGACTCTTTTGGTGAATGGCAGAAAGATTATCTAGTGGAGACTTCTTGTTTAAAGCCCAAGATGAAGGCTGACTCATGTTGAGGATAAGCAAATATGGATCCTAGACTCTTCTAAGGAAGATTGATGAAGATAAGGGTGACAGAGACTGTCCATGTCTCTCATTCCAAAAGGTGTACTCAATGCAAAATTGAGACAAACTTGGCTTGTTAAAAGTCTGGTTTAAATTGGAAGAAAACTCGCCAGGGTAGGCTAAAAGATGACTAAAGACCTGTTCCTATGTTTATAAGAAACCTGATGGGTCCTTGTATACAAGCTCAAGAGGAAGCTGGAAATGCTTTTAAGAAGCCTGTGGGTCCTTGTACAAAGCCCAAGAGGAGGCTAATCGAGGGTCCTTGTTATAGCACAAGAGAAAGCTATGTAGTTTTGAACTTATTTTGGCTCTAAGCAAATGGGTAAGAGGTTTCACCGGGAATAATTCCTCTTTGGGTGGATGTGTCCTATATTTTTTTGGATTCTAAGGTTTTTGCCAAGATGTTTCACCGGGAATAATTCATCTTGGGGGTTTGAACTACAGATCTCTAATTAGGAAAGAGCCTTCACCGAGAAGACATTCTCAATCCTAGGCCATATTCCTATAATATATATATAGTTTAACTGTCCTAGGGTTTACACTCAAACGTAGTTCTAAACTAATATATATGCACAGTTTATATTTGACAGTAATTTAAATAAAGACTGTAAATTGAAAGCTTGTAAAGCCTAACCTGGATGGAGTGGAGGCCTTTGAAGAAGTATGTACAGAGCCTCAACAGTAATTTTTGTTGTTTTGTTGATAACAGTTGAATATTTATTATGAACAGTTAATGGTTTTTGAAAACAGAAGAAGTGAAGATGGACAAAGGTCACATAGGTATCTGAAGAGTTTCACCGGGAATAATGCCCTTCAAATACCAGAAGAATGTTTTGAAAACAGAAAGAAGATTTTGAAAATACAGTTTTGAAAACAAGCTAAGAAGAGAAGGTTTTTGGGACTTACACTCTATTAGAGGCCCAGTACTTTACAGTACTGGTGTAAAAGCAATTTGAAAAATGATTTGGAATGATACAAGGTTTTGTTGTTTGAAAACCCTAATCATTTGATTTATTCGGAGATTGAAAACAGTTTTGAAAATTGACAAAAGTCAACTTAATTAAGGTAAAAATAAAGACTTTTAACTAATTAAGACCTAAACAATTAGGGTTTTATCATAAAATTATTTACAAAGTGATTAGGTTAAAATAAAGTGACAATATATATTTAAAGTATTTAAGAAAACACTTAAAAACATACTATTTTAAACCTAATTAAAATTCATGAAATAAATAATATTTTTATGATTTTTTTGACTATTCACAAAATAGATATATTAAATAATAGGTGTATGAAAAATGAAGTGAAAATGATTTAATTTGATAGGTGAATTAATTGTGTGAAGTTGTGAAGAAAATAGGTGTGACAAGTGATAAAAAATTAGGAATGTCTCCACCAAGGCTTGAACTCACGCCCTTTAGGTCACATACCCAAAACCAAACCACTGGGCCAACGCGCGCATGGTGATAGTGATACACATCCAACACATTATATTTTCAGATAAACGTGTAAATCATGAAAAAAATAAAAGGAATAAAAAGTCTGGGGCGAGGGGGATTCGAACCCCAGACTTGAGGCATGAGGAGACTAAGAGCGCATGTGAGGCCACTAGGGCAAACGATGTATTCGTTTAAAACACGCTTTCAGTTAAATATATTTTAAACCCTCCCCTGAGAATCCAAAAATGGCGCCACCCACCATCTTCATCTTCAACCCCAAGCTCTTCAAATTTGAACTTCTGAACTTACTCGTTTCTCAACCAAACGTGATGATGTAAAGATGAATTTCACTCCAAATTTCCTCACGAATCTAAATATGTAACTAATATCTATTTATATTAACTACATCTAACTAATTTACCAGAAATCGTGAAGAACCCTAAATTTTAAGAATCAAATTAAATGACTATACTGAAAGATAAATGAATGATGATAGAGGGTTTTCAATCCTCTGATGATGCTGAACAAGATAGAATCGAGCTTTATCACAAAGAGTGCTTAAATTAAAGAGGTGAGGTTCAGAAACTTACCTCTGAAAATGGAGGTCGTGAGGATGATAGAGAGCACCTGGGCTTGAATGAATGATCTCAATAGCTTCCCTGAGACTCAATGATGCTAACTGAATGCTTATTGGAGCTTGAATCCTCCTGAGTTGCTCTATGGACCTCCCTCGATTTCAGCTTCAAGTGAACATGGAGGTTGTTGAATTTGGAGTTACAGATGAGCTGCAGCCATCTGGTTAGCTTCACTATGACCTGAGGAGTGTGCCTGGATGATTGGCTTGGCTTGAAACCTCCTGAATTGTTCTGTGGTCCTCCAACTGCAAGTGCTCCAAATGAGAGGTGGAGATGATGATTCTCCATGCCCAGCAGTGTTCCAGAGGTTTGGATCACCTCCAAATGCCTCCCTCAATGTGTTTGAATACTTATTTTCAAAGAGAGAGCTTTGGTTTGAAGAATCTGAGTCTTCTTGCCAAAGGACCTTTGAAAAAACTAAGTATGAAGAAAGAAAAGAGAAAGCAAGAATTCTGTTGCTTTGGTGTGTTTTTTGAATGAGAATGAGGCCTCTATTTATAGGCAATTGGTTCAGTATAGTTGCAGAAGAGTGAGCTTGCTTAATGAAAGAAGTTTGGTTTCTTAAGCATGAAGGAAGTTTGCAAATATCTTTTATGCAATGATGAGAATTTTGATTCCATTTGATCAATCCCCTAGCCCTCGATTTTGCTTGATCTTAGGGGACAATTCTGAGCCAGAAATGAGCTCTAATTGGTTGGTGAGAAGATTCCTTGGTTGATTCATCAATTTGCCAAAAATTCACAAATGTAATCATTACATAATCACATGTTCTTGTTTTTAGAATCTTCTTCAATCCTAATGGCATGGTGAAAATGAATGCATGGCATTGTTTCAGATATGTTATGGGTCGTGTAGCATCCATAATTGAGGTCATGTGCACAAAATTTCAAAGTTCAAAAATGATGCATGACCTATAATTTTACTTCATGAGGCCAACTTTGAACAAGCATAACTCTTAGCTCAAATTGAATTTGGAGAAGGTTGAACACAATTTGGAAAGCCCTAAACATCTACTTCAAATCATTAGTTTATGTCTTCTTCAGAATCATTTGGGAAATTTGTGAAAAATGAGCCCAAAGTTGGATGAAAACTAGGTTAAAACACTTAGAAAAATTTCTAAGTGTTTATGACCTAAACTTCAAAATTTCCAAAACTTCATAAATGGTTGATCTTTTGAAAAAAGTTCCTTTGTAAGATGTTGTTTTATTTTGCAAGATCTACAACTTTCATGTTGGAAGTTTTTTGAGTTGTGTAGGTGAAATTTTGAGTTCTCACTATGCCCTCAAAAACCCTAATTCCCGACTTTTTGCTCCTTGATGAATTTCTTTGAATTTCTTTGGTCAAATGACTTTAATATCCATATATTGATGATATTGATCTTTGAAAGTCATTTTTTGACCAAAAACCTTAAAAGTCAATGATGATCCTTCACAGTTGACTTTTCCCTGACAAAGTGAATTTTTGGGCTTTTGTGTAGAAACAAGATCTTCTCCTCAAATGAATGATGTAAATGGATTATATTGAGGTAGTAGAGATTCTTGAATCATGTCTTGAGTTTTGGATCCATGCCCTGATTAAAAGTCAACTATCTTGGTGAATTAGGTCAAAAACCCTAATTGTCGACCAGAGGACAATGATGAGTGTAGACTTTGAATTGAGGTGTAATGTCCAGTGGATCTTGTCATAAGAGTTATTTGAAGATGATTAATGTCTTTGAATGGTTTCCTGGGGCTTTTTAGGGTTTCCCAAAGGTGATCCCTGATTTTAGTCCTTGATAGGCTCCAAACCCTAGTCTGTTGATCTAAGTAATCCTGTACTTAGATGACTGGGTGTCTTAATCAATCATAGGTGTAATAATGAGGCTTTTGAGTCTTATGATTGTATTAGAGACTAATCCCTCTATTGATTGATCCTTTGCCTGAGTTTTCTTGTCTTTGAACACCCTCGATTGAATGCCAGACTGCCCTGGGTACTTACTTTGACTTGATGAAAATCCTGAAGATATGTCATCTCAGGGGGGTCAAAAATTAGGGTATGACACATCGGTAACCATCTTCCTTCGAATTCTAACTCTTCAAAGGATATTCTTTCTAAACGAAATCTTCAGCTAACAAATTTCCCCCAATGAATGCCTGTTTCGAAAACAAGAGAAATATGCGTTTCTTGTCATGATGAGATTTCGTTTTACTCACTTCTTAGAGTTCCAAGACGACTGACTAACGTCACAATCATTTATGACTCCACTTTCAAAACGTCTTGTCATTTTCAAAGATGTCTTCTCAGAACTTACATTCCCACGTTCTGGCATTACTTCATGATCATTACTCTGATATACTAGGAGTAAGGCTAATAATTATTCGACCGTCGTTGGATTAAATCAACGCCTGCCGCGTGTTTTTTGACTTTTACCCAGAAGATTTGAAAGGGTTTTCGTTAAACCTTTAAATACTTGAACTTCTACCCTCGCATAACTTCCACTCCTAACTTCCTTACCTTCAACATAGACAAGAAAAATCCTCTTTGGCTTTAGTTTAACCTATTTCCTAAATCAAATTTACTCATGGCGTCTTCTTCAAATGCTCTTCAACCCATTCAAAAGCTTCAAAATCCTACACAAATAAAGAATCAAGAGCACATTCCAGACCCAAATGATGCAGAGGCGCGCGCCATCTATGCTTCTCAGGTAATCATCCCTTTTGAACTTTCTGGAAAAACTCATGCTTTCATGGGTCCTTTACCAGGAGGAAACAACCCCTCTTTGAGTAAATTTTTCCCTGCTTATTATAAAACTAGACCTTTAGTTAGCAAGAATAAGATAGATGAAGAAGGTCATCCAATCTCAGCTGATCTTGATAACACAAAAGAAACCTCAACTAAAACTGCTTTGGTCTTAGAGAAAATTAGGTTAAACTATGTAACCAATTTTGCGAAAGTCTTTAGATCAATCCCTTTAGCAAAAGATCCTGAATTGTATTACGCTTGGCTAGCGAAGGTGGAAAAACAAAAGGCTTCTTTCTGGAAACAATTAGGGATTTATGACCTAATCCAATTATCCAAAACAGGCCTAGAATATAACCAAACCATGTTAGTAGCGTCAGTTTATTTCTGGGATGCTTCTCACAATACTTTCCACCTTCCATGCGGAATGGTCACCCCTACCCTCTTCGACGTAGCTGCTATCACAGGGCTTCGACCAACTGGGGAAACCTTCGACCCCAATTTCATGGATACTGACACCATCAATTTTAATGAAGCAACAGTCACTTATACTGCTTTCATTCAACAATACCACAACGAGATGACCACAGAAGTCTCAGACGAAGAACACATTGCGTTTTTAGCACTCTGGCTTTCGAGATGCGTCTTTTATTCTAGGTCCATTCAAGTAGCAAAGAGATACCTTTGCATGGCTAACCAGCTAAATGCTGGGAAAAAGTTAAACCTAAGCCAGTTAATTCTAGGATATCCCTACGAGAATCTCGGTGAAGCAACAAACCTTGTTAAGAACTATAAAACAGGATCTCTTCTTTTTGCTGGTCCTTTCTGGTTGTTGCAACTATGGCTTAATGCCACTTTTAAGGCTCATCTCCCATACAAAAGTGTTGTGGATGAAGAAAGTGCATCTATAAAGAATCGAACAGTGGAAGGAACCAGACTAGCTTACCTAACCCCAAAAGAAGAAACTGGCAAACTTCGTGAAACTTTCTTGGCGTACATAATGATGTTCGCTAAACGTTATCAATTCATTCCTTCGATGGCTCCATTCGTACAACGGAAGGTGGGTCCCGAATGGTTTACTCGAGAGTTTCCAGCCGCTTCTTCCGACCAACAAGCTGAATCCATGGCTATCTAGGAAGCTTTCCTCACCCCAAATTTGTTATATCACCAACTTCGATCTCCAAAGAGTCACTGCTGTCTTCTTTGTTATCAACCAAATCTGGTTTCGAGACAATTTGGGTTGGTTCAACTCAAACTAAAATGCTTATATGACAAAAGGAATCACATGTATCTACACACTTCGCATCTGGCAGAAGATGAATATGAGTAAAAAATCTCCAAATATGTTGGCATCACCACTTTGTCTCCCGTCTCCTTCGAACCTGCTTTTTACTCTACCATAGATTTTCATCAATGGTGGACAGATTATTATTCCATGAAAATCTTCGATGCTGAAAGCCTTACTCGGGAACTAACTGAAGCTTTTGCTGATGTGCAGGAGAATTTCCATAAAGGTATTTCGACTCATATTAAAGAAATCCAAGCATTTCAAAAATTCTTTGAAACTATCTATAGGCCTGATGATCTTAGTCGGACCGTTCGTGAAGCTGCGGTCACTTTACGTGAAAAGTTTTCTGCTAAATTGAATAAGTTGAAATTGCCCACGTCTGTTCGACCTGAACTACGTTATAAAGTGGCTTTCGAACTTCATCCTCCAAAATTTCCTCCACTACCTAGTGCTGATTTTGGCGTGGCTTTAAGCCCTCCTTTTCCAGACTGGTTCGTGTGTGGGAATCTCATAAACATCCTTCAAGAAGAATCTAAAAAAACGCGCTGAACGAGTGGTCCCGACTAAGCACACCTTGGATACTTTCAAAGGGCATCTTCATATAGGTCTTGAGCATGTTCGCGTCTTGACTCCAATACCCGAAGGTTGGGGTTTAGACAATCTTTCGACTAACTTTTCTTTCTTCACTGAAGTATTGATTTACATTTTGTTCACAGCCGTTACTCGAAAGAGACAAATCAAAGAAGCCCCTGCACAGAAGGGCTCTGGAGCTTCGAGGACTACCAAGGCGAGTGGGAGTGATTTTGTCACCACTGGCAAGAAACCTACGGTACATACATACCTTATATTTTAACTTGTGAAATTCTATGAATACTACTCACTTGGTTTTAATATGTATTTCAGAGCTCGAAACCTCCAGCGTCTTCGAAGCGAAAAGTTCCTCAAACAGCTGCTTCAGCTGACGAAGACAAATCTCCTCCTCGTACTAGGCAAGCAATAAAGAAAAGACAGAAAGCTGCCACCCCTTCAGCCAAAGGAAAGGGATCTGGGACTTCGAAGCTCACTTCATCGAGTGACAAGGTATCTTCTGATGAATCACCCTTGAAGGCTGCTAGTACTATCCCCATTGTGAAGAGTCATAACTCAAGTCCAGACAACATTCCAACCAAGGTATTTGGATTTCAAAATCTAATCATTTTTTCAAACTTTAATTCTAATGATTAAGTTCACATCTTACCTTGTAAATGTAGGATGATGCTGGCACAGCTACTTCTGATCTCAAAACTTCAAGTCTAAACATTGATCTTGACAATCTTCGAGGTAAATGTCTGCCTTTTCGAATGACAGGCGAATTTCTTGCAACTTTCCATTTTTATCAAATCTAACTATTCAACACAGGTGTTTCTCGACACAAATCTCCTGTGCTTTCTCCGGTTCTCGAAGACACTCAACCTCTTGCAACTATCATTCCAACTGTGCCTGCTGAAGAAAGTCATTCAAATGATGAGTCTCCACCTATTCATCAAGATGAAAATATGGAGGAGAACCCTCAATGTTCGAATAGTGATAATGCAGTCGGACAACCGACTGGCAACGAAGATACTATATCTGAGCAAGATGCTACAGAGGAAACTTCCAAACAGCCTACACCTGGTTCTCATGAAGCTTCGACCTTCGGAACTATAGTCACTCCTGTGACTACTTCGAAGTAGGCCCCCGCAATGCTTACTCCTTCAGAAATGGAGCAACTCAAGAAAACTGATCCCGTAAGCTTCCTCAAGACCATGATGAGTGTTGATAACGTTTCGCCCATTGGACTTGGAACTTCTTCTAATGTCCTGCCGGGTACTGGTGACAAGGATGATATTCCTAATGTCCTTCGTCAAATAAGGGAAAAGTTCTTCGAAACCAACCTCGTCGAAGCTCTAAGCAGGGATTCCACCAAATGTTATAGCTTAAACAATCTTTTGAAGAAAGTAGACTTACTTCTGGTCTCAGAGGAAGTCTCAGAAGTGATTGTTTTACTGGGTTCTCTAATTGATCAACTCCGATCTAATCTTCTTCGAAAACAGAATATTGACGAACAACTCACAACAAAGGTGACTTCTCATAGTTCTTCTTGGAAAGCTGCAAACGATGCAACAAAAAAGGCTGACGCCCTTAAGCTTGAACGTTCGAAGAACCAGCAGGAATATGAAGATTGCGAAACGAATATCAAATCCTGGAAGCAAGAAATCACACTCCTCGAAGAGAAGATAAAGAATGCCCAATCTCGTCAAGTAGAAATTCAACAAACCAATCAGCAAGAATTGACTGAAGTGGCGCAGTTAGGGATTCGACACTTCGAGACGGCACAGAAGCTAGTGCCAGAAATAGAAGAATTGAAAAGACAACAGGCATTAATCGAACGTCATATGTCCTTATGGGAAACTCAGTATTCGAAGATGAAAGATAATCTTCCCAAGGATTTTAATTAGTTACTTTGAACCTTGTACTGCCCTTTGTATTCCGCACTTAGTTTATTTTGTAATCGAACTTCCTCCAGAATATATATGCAACTTTATCTTTCAATCTTCCACACATCTGATTTTGCAGTTGTCATAAGTAACGTTTTAGAAATTCCTAACAATTGCCAAAAATTATTTTATGATCATAATGATTTTAATAATGCACCCACGTGACATGATTACCCTTCACAGCCTCTCAAGCCTAGACTTGACGTTTCCACTTCCCTTAGCCGTAACCATCATTAAATAATGACATCACCTTTTTCAAAACGTATACTTGAGACGTGCGTGTATCAGTTTTCAATCATGATTACACTTCAACTTCCAAGGCGGGAAACGGTGAAGGCCATAACTTCTCATGGGGATACCAAATGCAGTCCAATCAACACTAAAAAATGAACCGTTCTTTTTGGCCAACGTATTCTATATAAAGCGTTAGCATTCTATTCTTTTCTTCACACTTTCCCCAAACTCTTATCAAAATTTGCTCTCTTCTCCTTGTATCCTTTCAAACACAGAATTTTGACAAAAATCTCTTGCATTCTCTCTCTCAAATGGCGCAACCCTTGACCTACAATACCATCAGAGCCTGTATCAAAAAGGAGTTCAAACTTTTTGAGGAAGAGTTTGAAGAGAGTCATATCAGCATCAGCGCACTCTTTGCTAATCAACAACTCCAGTTCTATCACGAAATCCTGGAGGGGTCTGTTTATCCCAACATGTTAGCAGATTTCTGGATGTTTGCATCCCTGCGCATAGATCCAGAAGGGAGAACCACCATCGTGTCTGAGGTTCGAAGGGCTCACATTACCATCACTCCCTCAACCATCTCTGACCTGCTGAGATGTAACAACTCTGGAGAATCGTTTGATGACAACACCATCAACATGACCACCTACCGTATGTTGAGGACCCTCATGGAAAATGATCCCTTTAGTGCTAAAGTCATTAAGATTTGGCACCAGCTTTTAGTGGGCAACTTCCGCCCACGAAGCCATAACCTAGACAGCATCATGATGGAGGATTTGGAGTTTATACTCTGTGCCCTCCGGGGAAAGAAGATAACCTTTCCATTACTGATCTTCAAAGGGCTTGTCGAAGCTATTTCCATGGTTGCTTCTCGTCAAGGTGTGGTGACGTTCCTTCCTTATGGAAGATTCTTGTCCTATATGTTTCTCAAAAAGGGCATAGTGAGAAGAATGCGCAGGTCGGGGTCTCTAGACATGTTCGAAGCAGAAAGCTTGCCCCTGCTATCCTTGGAGGGTATAGAACAAAGGATCAACTAGAGGGTGCTTTATTTGAAGCTTTGCTGGAGGTGTTATAGGCCTTAGTTTTTATTATCTAAAATCTTTTGAATGCCTCTTTTTGATAGCCTCTAGTATGCTTCTATTTTTGTAGTTGGTGGAAACAACAATCCCCAAATGGATGTACTCTTCTTCTTCTAATGAAATATGTTTTGGCATTGCTTTGTCTTTTTACTTTATTTACCACATATCTTGCTTGAACACGAAGCCATTTTGGTGCTTGTTTTACCATTTTGGCCTACGTAGTATTCTTTGAATATCTACGTTTTTGCAATCTTTACTTCGTGCATGCTTGGTTTGTATCTCTTCAGATACTTCCCATTTACCCTTAAGATCCTACGATCTTCTGCCAACTCTTCTATCTCGTAAGCGTTATTCGAGAATACTTTTAAAATTCGAAAGGGTCCTTCCCAATGTGGGGACCATTTACCAAGTGCCTGATTCTTTCGATCTATAGGTAAAATAACTTTCCAGACTAAGTCGTTATTAATAAATGTTTTACCTTTCACCTTTTTATTGTATGCTCTGGACACCCTTTCTTTTTGTCTCTTTATCATCTCCAGCGCTCGAAGTCTGTCTTCGTCTAAATCTACCAATTCGTTCATCATCAATTCCCAATATATGTTTGGAGGAATTTCTGCCTGTCTTTGAATCCGGACTGACTGCAAGTATATCTCAACTGGGAGCACTGCATCGTGTCCGAACGTCAATTGGAAATGTGTAGTGTTTGTAGCTTCTTTTGGCGACGTTCGACAGGCCCAGAGTGTTTGGTCTAAAGTCTTATGCCAACTCTTGGGTTTTTTCCCTACGTGTTTCTTTATGAGACCAATTATTATCTTATTTGCTGCTTCAACTTGTCCATTTGCCTGAGCGTAGTAAGGTGTAGAAGTAAACAATTTGAACCTCGTTTCTTTGGCGAAATCTTGCATCTTTCGCCCGGTAAACACTGATCCTTGATCTGTAGTTATACTTTCTGGGATTCCGAATCTGTATATAATGTGTCTTTGAATAAACTTAATCACAGCCTCCTGATCCACATTTGCAAGTGGCATCGCTTCGACCCATTTTGTGAAGTAGTCTATTCCCACTAGGATATATCTTTGACCTTTAGAAGATTTGGGATGAATTTCCCCAATTAAATCTAGTGCCCAACCTCTGAAAGGCCATGGCTTTATTATTGAACTTCATTCATTTGCAGGAGCATGTTGAATACCTGCATGTTCTTGACACTCTTGACATCCTTTAGCGAATTCTATGCAATATTTTAACATAGAGGGCCAATACATTCCGTACCTAAACAAAAGCCATTTCATTTTTTGCCCCGCTTGGTGTGCACCACATGCTCCACTATGTACATTCAAGAGAGCCAAATATGCTTCAGCTTCGCCCAAACACTTTAGCAAAACACCTTCAGGAGTCTTCTTAAACAATTCATTTCCCATCAAGAAATATGATAAGGCTCGATACTTTACCTTTCTATCCGTGTCTGTCGAAGGATCCTTTAAATAGTTCACAATTGGACTCCTCCAATCTGCGTCTGCTAAAGAGTCTATATTTAACACCTCGAACTCCTCTTTGTTAGCGAAACCTAATTGTGAATTCTCCAGATCACTTGGGGAGAGCTTGGTGGCCATTGCTTTGCCTCTTACTTCGATCAGCTCTTCTAGTTTTTCTTTTGATACTCTGTATCCTGAGGCTAACTGTGCCAAATCATTTGCTTCTTGATTATTCAATCTTGAAACGTGACTTAAATCCACGTACTCGAGTTTTTTAAGCAGCCTGTTTGCTATGACAAAATACATGATCAAATTCTCTTTGATACATTTGTATTCCTTCGTCAATTGCTTAATCACTAGTTCGGAGTCTCCTTTAATTTCGACTCTAGTTGCCCCCAATTCTAACAATGCTTCAAGTCCAGCGATCAGTGCTTCGTATTCAGCTTCGTTGTTGGAGCATAAGGGACCTTCAATCTTGTACTTGAGCTTTGTTGGAATTCCATCAGGAGAAATTATCAGTATTCCAACGCCGGTTCCTTCTTTATGAGTCGAACCATCGAAGTATAACTTCCAAGGCTTCAAGTCTACATATTGTTGAGGGTGCTCAACCACTGCATGGTCAACAATGAAATCTGATACGATCTGACCTTTCATTGCTTTAAGAGGTTGAAATATCAAAGAGTACTCCGTAAGGGCTAAAGCCCATTTGCCAATTCGACTATGCAATATTGGTTTTGATAGCATATGTTTAATAACATCACAATGAGACGAAACGTAAACATCAACTGGCTTTATATAATACTTGAGTTAGATACAAGAGAAATATAAACAAAGGTAGAGTTTTTCTATTGCGCTATACCTAGTTTCTGCATCATTGAGTACTCTACTTAAATAATAAATAGCTCTTTCAACACCATTGTCATCTTCTTGTGCTAACATGCTGCCTATTGTATTATCTGAAGCTGAGATATACAGGCGCATGTGCTTCTTCCCATCTAGGGGAGACAATATCGATGTATGCATCAAGTATTGCTTGATTTTTTCAAAAGCTTCTTGATGTTCAGCACGCCATTCGAACTTTCCTTGCTTAAGTCGAAGTAAGGGGGAAAAGGCTTGTGTGCGTCCACTCAAGTTTGAGATAAATCTTCTCAAGAAGTTTATCTTTCCTAGTAATGACTGTAACTCTTTCTTCGTGGATGGAGGCTTTGTTTCCATAATAGCTTTTGTTTTATTTTGATTAATTTCTATTCCCTTCTTATGAACTACGAAGCCCAGGAAATCTCCAGCCTGCACAAAGAAAGCACATTTAAGGGGGTTCATCTTTAAGCCATGTTTTCTCATTCTTTCGAATGACTGGCTCAGATGGTCAAGATGACTGTTATCTGAAACAGACTTTACAACAATGTCATCTATGTATACTTGCATGAAAGTTTCTATAAAATCATGGAATATAGAATTCATTGCTCTTTGATAAGTTGCCCCAGCATTTTTTAGACCGAAAGGCATTACAACCCATTCGTAGGTGCCTATTGCCCCTGGGCAACGAAAAGCTGTTTTGGACACATCTTCTTCTGCAATGAAGATCTGGTTATACCTAGAATATCCGTCCAACATACTTAGATATTCGAAGCCCGCGGCTGAATCTACTAGCATTTCTGCCACAGGCATGGGATATTCATCCTTAGGCGTGGCTGCGTTCAAATCACGAAAATCTATGCAAACTCTTAATGAACCATTCTTTTTAATAACTGGCACAATATTAGCAATCCATTCAACATACCTTGTAGTTCTGATGAATTTGCATCATAGAAGTCTCTCGACCTCTGCTTTAATCTTCGAATGAATCTCCGGTGCGAACCTCCTAGGGGTTTGCTTGATGGGATTTTTCCCTTCTTTTATTGGTAACTTTAGTTCGACCAAATCTCGCCCTAAACCAGGCATCTCATTGTAATCCCATGCAAAGCAATCTTTGTTTTCTTTTAATAACTTAATGACTCTTGATTTCAATGCTGGCTCTAATTTTGCACTGAGATATGTTACCCTCTTCTGATCTCCGTCTCCAAGATTTACTTCTTCGAGTGGATCTTGGGCTAACATTTTGATATTTTCCCCTATTGGGTCTTTCTCGAATCCCAAGGGTTCTTCGTCGTAGATTACATCCAGCCTTTGACTCAACTCTTCACCCGACATCTTTTCGGCTTGAACTGTATCTTCAAGGAATTGAGGGATCGAATGCATGCCAGAATCCGTCGTTTCTTCCTTTCTCGAAATTGTATCAACCATCATGTTTGATAATTCGGCTTCGAGAGCCGTCTTTCTTTTGTTCTCGGCTATGTAAGTCGAAATCTTTTCGAAGAAGGATGATTCAGACATCATCAACGTCATCGTCCCAGCCTGTTGGCCGTATTGTTGGAAAATGCTCTATTGGTGCGATATCTTCTGGACCGTCCATTATTTCTCTATTCCATTGGAACCCATTTGGGTGTAAAGACAAATAGTATAAAGCATTCTTATTTGGGGTGTATATATCTTCTGCAGCACGGCAAGGCCCTATGTTCGCCAAATTCCTGTTGAAACTGGTTTTATTGACTTGATTAACTTCAGCCATGTAGTAACTCTGATCCCCTTCAATGTTCTCAACTATACCATCCTCCCTCCAAATGGTTAATCTTTGATGCATTGTCGAAGGCACCGCAGCAACTCCATGGATCCACTCTCTTCCTAGCAAAAGATTGTAGTTTGCCTTCGCTGGTATCACCATGAACATCGTTGGTCTTGTGACCGAACCCACAGTTAAATTTACTTTAATGACACCGAGAGTTTGCCCTATTTTGCCTTCGTAGTTAGACAAAACCATATTATGTGGCCTTATATCCGTATCGAACATACCAATCCTCTTCAACATGTATTGGGGCATTAGGTTCACCGCTGCCCCCCATCTACTAGGACTTTGTTAATACCAACATTTTCAATCTTAGCCCTTATGTAGAGTGGTTTTAGATGATTTCTCATACCTTCATCAGGCCTCTCGAAGAAAGCATTCTGCTCTTCAACTGCCCCGTTGTTTAGCACATAATAACACACAGGTTTGTGTCTTGCCATCTCTTCCATATCAGCTTCCTCACAATCCTCAGCTTCTGTTTCTTGATTAAATTCATGAGGGAGCACTGACACAACATTGCAATTGAGGTTTATAGACGATACTCCATCTGAGTCGAAATCATTTGTCATTCTATCGTCTTCTTTCCAAGGGCTGGAATGCATCTTTTCGTCTTCCTTCTCATTTTCAGAGTCGAACAACTTGCGTTCTACTGGAGGTTTACTTGTTCTTGCCCCCTGGGTTGGGACATGGTTGTTACTAGACTCTCCAATCTCCCTTGGTTTATATTCTCTTTGGGCCTTCTTCATCCTCTGGTGCCTTCTCCATTGAGATCTGGACATAGGATTTTTGCCTTTGTAATTCTCCAACCTGTACATCTCTCAATTTGAGGTTTGGAATTGCTTCCTATATGCCATTGCAGTCCTTCCCCCTTTGTCCCAACTTCGCCATTTGTTGGTTCTCGAAACATCTTGCATCCATCTATCCCTAGGTATGTCTGCAGGGACTTTGAACGTGACCCTTCGAGCTCTAGGGTGTGGGCTGTCAGGCCTCTTCGATGGGGTCCATACATCGAACCCATACAGGTTGGGACGGAGCCCCTGGGTTTCTCGACCCATGTAGAAATATACCCTTTCGAATGATCGTGCCAGCAATTCGTCATAGACTGCTCCACATCTGGGACACAATGCAACTTCGGTGTTTTCCTTATGACACTTGACCAAGAAACCCACCAAGCTTTCTTCCATCTTCGGGTACACCTTTAGCAAACGGTTTCCTCCTCTCGAGGGTTGTTCCAATCTTTCTCGTAAGGCCCTTTCGAAGTTAGCCTGAACCCTTCGATTTAGCATGATTGAACACCTTGGGCACATCAGCATCTTTCCGCCATTCTTCTCATGGAAATTCCAGAGATAATCTTTCAATCTTTCCCCTCTTGGTGGGATTTCAATATTTCCCTTCTCCCTTATCAACCATTTTTCTAGTTCTTCTATTTCAGAAAAAGGCCGCCTAACATTGACCATGTTAACAACTGCCGGAGGAGCTTCAGAAATCTGTATCTGCTGAAGTTTCACCCTGAGGTCTTCAGTGGCCTCGCTAGTTTTTCCTTTCAGATCTTCAGTCATATCTGCATCGAAGGATTCTTCAACATCATTGTTGAAGACTGCATTGTCATTTAGGCCTTCAGTAGCCTGCTTTCTAGTTGAAATTGTCTCCGATTCAGCAACATCTACTTCAGATACTTCCACCATGTTGACGTCAAGTGGTTCACACAAGTTAGTGGCAGCAACATTCAAAGGGTCTGTGTCAACCTTCATATGACTCTTGGTTTTGTCAGCGAATTTCAGACGTCCGTCCTTGTTAGCATTCTGAATTAGATCCCTGAAAAGAAAACATTGTGAGGTTTTATGGCCTAAAAAACCATGGTATTTGCAAAAGCCTCGTTTCTTCCGTTGTTCTAATGGAGGAATTTTGGAATTAAGAGGCACTATCATCTGGCCATCTTTTATTAGTAAATCAAATATCTCGTCACATTTAGTAACATCAAACGTATAAGTTTTCTTAGGAAATCTATCGCTTTTATCATTCTCTACTGGATTTTTTCCATTGGCCGGTGTGAGCAATTCGCAAGAATAAGGTGGCGCTTCTTTTAATTCAGCTAGATCTATTTCGACCTCTTCCATGCTGTATGAGTCTTCGAAAGATTCGCCGTCGACGTCTTCAGCCTCAACGTATGCTACCTTTTCTTTCTTGTAACTTTTATTTGCTCTGGCCTTTTCTGCTTTTAGTCGTTCGACTTGTCGAACCCTGTCTGCCAACTGGGCCATGTCCCTTAGGTATTGAGTATCCAATTTCTTTCGAATTGAATAATCTAAACCGCCTGCAGCCATTTCGACTAATTCATGCTCTGGGACAGTCGTGAAGCATCTTGATTTCAAAAAACGGAACCTATTTAAGTAATCATCTATAGGCTCCGTGAACTTCCTCTTGATGCTAGCCAGTTACTTCAGACTTATCTTGGTTTGACCCATGTAGAATTGTTCATGGAATAATCTCTCCAAGTGTGCCCATGCATCTATGGAATTTGGGGGCAACGTGGTGAACCAGACAAAAGCATTTTTTGTTAGCGAACTAGGGAAGTATTTAATTCTTAAATCTTCGTTCCCTGCTAAATCTCCTGCTTCCGTCAAATATCTGGCCATGTGTTCCACGGTTGACTCACTGGTGTCCCCTGAAAATTTAATGAATTTTGGTACTTTGGTACCCCTTGACAATTCTGTTTGCATAATATATTTTGCTATGGGGATGTATAATTTGGACGTCGAAGTCCAGTATTGAGGCCATTATTGGCCATAATTCTCTCTATCATGGCAGTTAGGTTATTTTCTGTTGCCAGGTTCTCTCTTCTAACCCTTTGAACTACTTCATCCGGGTGTTCGTTCCTACCTACTATCCTTAACCTTGGTCTTTCCTCCGCAATCTCCTGTTGGACAGGAATAGTCCTTTGACTCGAACCCTCTAGGTCTATTACTTGGTTCCTTTCGATTGCTGCCGTTCTAAGTGGGGGAACTATGTCAGCGGTGGTTGCTCTAGGCGGAGGAGCCGTATTTTAAACACGTTCCATAATGGGTTCACCCTCTCGATAAGGGGGTTGATTACTTTTTCGCCTAGGTTGTGGGACTCCTAAGAAATCCGCCATTCGCCCTATTTGCGACGATATTTTTTGATATGTTTCCACATTGTCTTGGTTAGTCCTTGTAATGTTTGCTACTAATGGATTGAAAATCGACCCCAATTCTTTAGCGAGGACTCCTAACATATCATGGTTACTTGCGTCCATCTCCTCTCGAAATGCTGCTTGACTATTTGTGGTTAAGGGAGGTATTTTGGCAGAGAAGCCAGTGTTCTGTGCGCTTCGACCTATCGAACTGACATTCGGCGAAAATGTCGTCGGGTTAGTTGTAGTGTATGTAGGCCCTGATCCTCGTAATCCTGTCATATATGAATATGGCATTCCATATGGATTGTTGGGTCTCCAACCTTTAAAAGTGGATGATGGTCCTGGGGAAAATAACTGACTTGCACCGTTTGTCGAGAAAGGTGGTATCTCGCTTACGTTGATGAATGGAGGCGCGGTGGTCGAACTCGAAACTGGCACAGTCCTTGTCGTCCCTGTAGTATTTTTGGGTATTGCCTAGGAACTACCTATGGGTTCAGATCCTGTCGAAACAGGTATAGCCTGCGCCTCTTGAGTAGAAGTCAAAACATGCGTAGAATTTGTCGCTACTGTTCCTGACCCTTGCGGGGGATCTTGATCTCCCCCTCCACTGGCCGCATTGACCATTTTCTTGTTGTACCTTTGTTTAGGAATCGATTGTGCACTGTTGGTTAATTTACCGTTCCTAAGGTTCATACAAGTGAAGGATAGAAAAACACTTAGAAAGGGGGGGTTTGAATAAGTGTAGCTTTAAAACTTGTAAGATAAAAACAATTTGCACAATGATTTTTATCTTGGTTCGTTGTTAACTAAACTACTCTAGTCTACCCCCTTGGAGTGATTTACCTCACCTGAGGATTTAATCCACTAATCACACAAGATTACAATGGTTTTCCACTTAGACAACTTATAAGTCTTCTACAGTATACTGATCACAACCTGATCACTCTAGGGACAATCTGCTTAGATACCCTCTAAGACTTTCTAGAGTATTCTGATCAACAACCTGATCACTCTAGTTCTTACAAATTAATGTAAACAAATTCTTTTAAGAGTTACAATGCTTCTTAAAAAGCTATTATCACAACTGTGATTTTCTTTTAAGTTTAAGCTTAATCTCACTAATATATTACAACAGCAATGTAGTGAGGTTGAAGATGAAGTTTGAGAGCTTTTTGAATTTGACAGCGTTTCTGTATATTTGCGCAAGTGTTGTCTTCAGCTTCTCATTAGAACTTCTATTTATAGGCGTTTGAGAAGATGACCGTTGGGAGCATTTAATGCTTTGCGTAATCCGTACAGCATTGCATTTAATGTTTCACTCTTTTGTCAACTACCTCGAGCCTCGCTTTCGCTGTGTCTACAGACGTTGCCTTTAATATCTACTAACGTTCCTTTTGTCAGTCAGCGTAGCCTGCCATCTTGTACTTGCTTCTGATCTGATGTTTGTGTAAACAACGTTTGAATATCATCAGAGTCAAACAGCTTGGTGCAGAGCATCTTCTTGTGTTCTAACCTTGAAGTGCTTCTTAGCGTGATACCATGAGAACTTCAGTGCTTCTGCTTCTGATCTCAAGTCCTTCTGATGCTTCCATAGACCATGTTCTGATTCTTCTTGACCATCTTCTGATGTCTTGCCATACCATGTTCTGATGTTGCATGCTGAACCTTCTGAGTCAGTGCTTCTTGCGCTGATTTTGTGCATACTCTTTATGTGATTCCTGAAATGGAAATCGCATAGGATTAGAGTGCCACATTATCTCATACAAAATTCATATACATTGTTATCATCAAAACTAAGAATATTGATCAGAACAAATCTTGTTCTAACAATCTCCCCCTTTTTGATGATGACAAAAACATATATAAATGAAATGAATTTGCAATCAGAATATCAGACGGCTAAAGACAATTACACAGTTATAGCATAAGCATATAAACATAGTGTGTGAATATGTCTCCCCCTGAGATTAACAATCTCCCCCTGAGATAAATAATCTCCCCCTGAAATAAATACTAGAAGAAATTTATAAATAAAGGACTTCCCTGAGTATTTTTCATTTCAGTTGAGACGATCACATATGCTTAGATCTTCATAACATTCATAGCTTCTGCTTCTTGCTTCCATAGGACAGCTTCAAAGCTTGAATTTCTTCTTGAATCATTGCATGCTAGATTGTATCAGAACATTGTTGAATGTACCAGAGCATCATCAGAGCATCTCTACATCCTGAAATGTTGCAGAACAAACTACACGACAAAAGTCAGAGCATGAATGAATCAGAGCATAAAATATGTATCATAGCAAAAACCATAATGTTTCAGAGCATATTTAGAACAAAAACATGCATCAGAACATATAAGGAATAAGAATTATGTTAGAGCATATTCTATCATCAGAATATCATAACATTCTTCCTTCTTGCTTCTGATCTTGAAGCTTCACAGCACTCAGCTTGCTTCAATTTCCATGAGCTTGTTTCTATACAGAATTGCTTTTCCCATGTCATTGCTTCTCATGTTGAGCTTTTAAGAATGTCTTCATTTCTGCAAAACACTCAAAGACATAGAGCTTGCAAGTTCTTGTTAGAAATGTGGAGACTTACTCCCAGCAACTGATAATATAAATCAAATCATTTATCACATTTTCTCCCCCTTTTTGTCATAACATCAAAAATACAAAAGATTCAGATGAAAAAACAAAACAATATGAGAGAAAAGAAGATAATTTTCATTGATTGCAAAAGAGAATGATCAGAAGATACAAGGAAGATGCATAGAAGACAAATGCAAGAAACAAAGAAACAACTAAGACACAAAGAACTAAAACGGCCCTAGCTTAGACATAATCTTGGCCAGCATGTCATGAATCCCAGCATTGCTCTCAGTCTGCCTCTCCATGAAAGAGCGGAACTCAGCATTGATGTCTTCTTGCTTGTCCATACGAGAAGCTAGCTCAGCCTGATTCTTCTGTATAACCTCTAGAGTCTTCACCAGAAGAGAGGGTTCACCAGAAGAAGCTTCACAACTTCTGTCCAAAGGGACAGCATTCTCAACTGCAGCTTCCATTGTCAGATCATCATCATGAATTTCCTCAACAGGAATAGTCTCATCAGGATGATCTTCAGCATCAGCTTCTCCCATAGAAGCATCTTCTTCATATTATGGAGCAGGAAGATCAAAATCTCCATTCTCAAGAGCTTGAAGAATGGTAGCAAGATTCCTTGGAGCAGAAGGACCTTCAACTTCTGGCGGGTCAACAACTTCTGGAATGACCAAATTGGGGTCCTCCTTAGAAGGATTTTCTCTCAGAAAGTCAAACAATGACTTGAAGTCTCTAGTCAGAACTAGATACCTATGTCTCCAAATCACAATCTCCCTACAGAGGTTGGCTTCCATATTCGCAGAAACTCGTGCTTCTGCAAGTTCATCAATGAATTCTTTCTCTTCAAAGCAATATCTCCCTCAAGACGACTGAACCAAAAGTCTTCGTAGGGCCTCAGAATTCCACAAGGTCGTGGAGCAAGTTCTACACAAATTTCCTGGAGTTCTTGAAAACAAGCATCTGCTTTTATTCTGAAGAATCTCCAAAATCTTCGCATAGCAACATCATTTAATCCAGCATGATGAGCTATTCTGAGAGTGTCAAAGACTCTTCTGACATTCCTCTTTACCATTTCATAGATTACACCAATAGGGTATGCTCGGCGAGATTTTATTTTGGTTATGGGAGAATCTGGTTTTGGGACAGAATAGGGTTGAGGCTCTCTATCAAGACGGAAGGATGATTCTGCTTCATTCTCAGAATCTAACACTACCAGCTCAGCTTCAGGACGAGGCTTGGGTGTGTAATTGCAGTCACGGAGCAATTGCTCATGTGATGCACAATCTAGAAGATCTGATACAGAAGGATTATTTTGAGAGGTGGAAGGAATGGGTTCATAGTTTGCATGAGGTGGGGGTTGAGAAGAGGATATATTTGTGTGAGGTGGAAAGAGAGTTTGAATGGGTTGGATATCAAGAACAGGGGTTTCAAGGGCCTGGTCAGAAACAATGTTGGTTGTGGATGGAGATGGAGGAATGGGAACATTTGTGATGGGTGAATGAGGAGGGGTAAGAGTATTGGTTACAGGTGAAGAAGGAGGTGTGAGAACATGGATGTTTATGGGTGATTCTGATGGGGCTTTTTCTGGTTGATTTTCTGGTTCAGGGGTTTGAGCAACATTTGTTGGTGCAACTTCTGAACGTAAAGAAGGAACAGAATCAGGTGCAGAGAGATGTATACCTTTGGACACATTCTGAATTGCTTCAAACACAGCCTCAAGCTTCCTCTGCTTCTTATTCTTCTGCTCTTCCACAATCTTTGCCTTTCCAAGAGAAATTTCTTTTCTTCTAGCAGATTCCAGTCTCTCCTTCTCATTATCAACAGCCTTCTGACCTTCAACTACTTGAGTTGTTGGTCCTTGAATAATTTCTTCTTGCTGATTCACAGCTTCTTGAGCTTCTTCTTCTTCATCCGAAGCTTCAATGATCAATTTTCTTTTTCTTGTCTTCTTCTTTTCAACAGCCTTTCCATCTTCCACATTCTTATTTTTCATCTTTCTCTTCTTCTTCTTCTTCTTCTTCTTCATCTTCTCAGCAGTCTCTTTTTCACTATTTTTATTTTCAACTAAAACTTCCTGCACTTCTTCAGCAACAACTTCTTCTTGAGCAGCTTTCTCAACAACAACAGTAGCAGCAGCTGCTACACTTTGGACTAACTTCTCCTGGTTAAAAGAAGGATGATAAAATTTTCGCTTTGTCCTTCTTTCCTTCTTGACAACAGCATCAGGTGCAGCTTCTGAAACATCTTCTGAAGCAGCAGGCCTGGAAGTGGAAACTTTCTTGCGACCACCTTTAGCAGGAGCATCTTTGTCTTTTTCTTCCTTGAGTGAGTTCAGATATTTAGTTCTGACTCCTGGCAGCTCACTTCTGAAGAAGGATTCAAAATCAGCAAGAATAGGATCTCTTCTGTTTCTTGCTCCTGGGAGAGGTTGAGGGGTTTGTTTGATAGCTTCAATAACACTCATCTTTCTCAGAGTGAGAGCATTCAAGCAGCTTCCTGTGTCAACAACAAGATCTTTGATGATCCCTTGATCTTCCAAGTTCTCCACAATCTTGGAATGAATCAGAAGGTTTGTAATAATTCTTCCAAAAGGAATAATCGTACCCTTCTTTATTCTGAAGGCGTTTCTGGAATCCCTTACAGCATTCCACATATGATTGAATATTATGAAGATAACATCAACCTTCTTCTTAGTAGCGATGCAATACAAAATATACTTCTGCTCATTGTTGACAAAGTTTGCAGAATGAGTTGATTTCCTGTGATAGAAACATCCTAGAAGAATCTTGGTCTAGATCTTGTAGAGATCCTTCATGCCCTTGACACGATTGGTTTTCTTCACGTCTCTATAGAGAGTAGCCAAAACCTCATCCCAATCTGCCCTTTGATCAATTTCATGAGCACCCTCAGGGTTTCTTAGATCAAACATCATTCTCAGGATGTTTTCAGTAACAACCACAAACTTCCCATGAACAAAAGACAAAATAGATTTAGGGGCTACAACAGCGTGCACCCAAAATTCTTTTACAAGATCTGGGTAAACTGGTCCACAGAACTCAGCAAATAATGAAGTCCATCCTTGAAATATGATATCTTCTTTAAGATGAAACTCATGTTCTTCAAGACTATCAAAGTCTACCATAAGTTCACATATAACTTCCAACTCCTTTTGGGAAATAGAGCAAGAGATCACAGGAACAATCTGTTGTTCTTCTTCGTGAAGATGAAGAGGAACAAAGGAACCAGCGTTGAGAGATGATGAGGCAGCCATTGAAACAGTACTGAGATTGCAAGAAGTATTTCTGGGTTTGCGCTTAGGGTTAGAGAAAAGGGCAAAGAGGTTGCAAAAATGCATGCACAAAGAGAGAGAGAATGGGAGCGAAAAAGTTAAACGTTATGATTTGAAAAATATTTATAGAGGCGGACTTGAAAGAGAATGCAATAAAATTATGAGAATGAACAGTTACAGAATCAATTGAAATCAAATGCATTAAATGATGAGTGACATTAGGTGAGAGAATGTGGTAATTGAAATTATTTAACACAGTTACCTAGGGCGGCATCCCATCAGTTACTCACGCTTTTACCAACCGTGCAAACACGTGTTCACCATCAGAGGACACTTGATGACAGTTGTGTTGCATTGCATTTACTTCTGATGACGAATAGAACTTTTCATCTTCTGATTCTGATCACTGATTCTGACTACCATTCTTAAGAAATGATCTAGTTCTGATAGGATCATCTTTCTTTCCAAGGATCATATCTTCTGAGTGAGCTGATGTGAGTCTAGAAGATCTTCTGACTGTTGGCTCTTCAGAAATTTTGATATTCTCTAAAGATGCAGCAACTTGATCTTCTGATTCTTTGCTTCTGAGATTTTCAGCTTCTGAAACTTTGCTTCTTGGTTCTACAGCTTCTGATATATCATCTATATCTGCAAAATTCTCAAACTGCTTTGGCTTTTCAAGACCAAGCTTATCATCAAATCTGATATTGATTGATTCTTCTACAACCAATGTTTCAGTATTGTATACTCTGTAGCCTTTAGAGCGTACAGAATATCCAAGAAGGAAACATTTTTGTGCCTTAGAATCAAACTTACCAAGATGATCTTTAGTATTCTGAATAAAACAAACACATCCAAAAGGATGAAAATATGAAATGTTGGGCTTTCTGTTCTTCCAAAATTCATAAGGAGTCTTATTTAGAATAGGTCTTATAGAGATTCTATTCTGAATATAACATGCATTGTTTATTGCTTCTGCCCAAAAGTGCTTAGCCATATTGGTTTCATTGATCATGGTTCTGGCCATTTCTTGTAGAGTCCTATTCTTTTGCTCTACAACTCCATTTTGCTGTGGAGTTCTAGGGCAAGAGAAATCATGGGCAATACCATTTTCTTTGAAGAACTCCTCAAAGAATCTGTTCTCAGATTCACCACCATGATCACTTCTGACCTTTATGATTTTACACTCCTTCTCAGATTGAATCTGAGTGCAGAATTCAAAGAACACTGAATGAGACTCATCCTTGTGTTTTAAGAACTTTACCCATGTCCAGCGGCTATAATAATCTATGATGACTAATCCATATTTCTTCCCTCTGACAGATGCTGTTTTGACAGGTCCAAACAGATCAATGTGCAGAAGTTCTAACGGCCTTGAGGAAGAGACAACATTCTTAGATTTGAATGCAGGTTTGGAGAACTTGCCCTTCTGACATGCTTCACAAAGAGCATCTGATTTGTATTTCAGATTTGGGAGTCCTCTGACCAGATTTAGTTTGTTAATCTGAGAAATCTTTCTCAAACTAGCATGTCCTAATCTTCTGTGCCAGACCCATTGCTCTTCAGAAACAGACATAAGGCAAGTCACATTCTGCTTCTCAAGATCTGAAAGATCAATCTTATAAATGTTGTTCTTTCTCTTGCCTGTAAATAGGATTGAGCCATCCTTCTGACTTACAGCCTTGCAAGACTTTTGATTGAAGATTATGTCATAACCATTGTCACTTAATTGACTTATGGACAATAAGTTATGCGCTAATCCTTCTACAAGAAGTACATTAGTTATGGAAGGAGAGTTACCAATACTTATGGTTCCAGAGCCAATAATCTTGCCCTTCTGATCTCCTCCAAACTTGACTTCTCCACCAGATTTAAGCACCAGGTCTTGGAACATAGACCTTCTTCCCGTCATGTGTCGCGAGCACCCAGAGTCCAGGTACCATGACATTTTGTGCTTTGTCTTCTTTGCTGCTAAGGATATCTGCAACAGAAATTATCTTCTCCTTAGGTACCCACAATTTCTTGGGTCCTTTCTTGTCAGTTTTCCTCAAGTTCTGATTCAACTTGGGTTTAGCATAATAAGTAACAGGAGGAAGAGCATGATATTCTTTAGGTTTGGCAGCATGATATTTTTTAGGTTGTGTCACATGCTTCTTGGTGTGTGTAGTGTTAAAGCTTTTGGCATGTGAAGTGAGCCTAATATCATGTGAGTGGCCATATTTGAACTGATCATACAATGGCTTGTATGTGATTTTCAAATCATCAACAGGTTCAAATTTGTGTGGGGTATCACCCTCATAGCCAACGCCAATCCTTTTGTTTCCAGAAACACCATATATCATAGAAGCAAGATGACTTCTGCCAATACTTCTAGATAGAAACTTTCTGAAGCTCGAGTCATATTCTTTCAGAATATGATTGAGGATAGGAATGGATTTTTCTGATTCAGAAGGAGATCCAACATCTGTGGATAATTTTAAAACTTTTTATTTCAGTTCCGAATTTTCCATCTCCAGCTTCTTAGTTTCAAATTCAAATAGCTTTTTCAGATTTTTGTATTTGATACTAAGATGAGCTTTGAGTTCCAGAAGTTCAGTTAAACTGGAAACTAACTCTTCTCTAGATAGTTCAGAAAATACATCTTCAGAATCTGATTCTGATGTAGATTCTGATCCATCATCCACTATGGCCATCAGTGCAAGGTTTGCTTGCTCGCCTTCAGAGTCTGATTCTGATTCTGATTCAGAATCATCCCATGTTGCCATAAGACCCTTCTTCTTATGAAACTTCTTCTTGGGAATCTCCTTCTGAAGTTTTGGACATTCATTCTTGAAGTGTCCAGGCTCATTGCACTCAAAGCAGATGACCTTCTTCTTGTCAGATCTTCTGCCTCCAGAAGATTCTCCTCTTTCAGGCTTCTTTGAACTTCTGAAGCTCTTGAACTTCCTTTGCTTGCTCTTCCAGAGTTGGTTTACTCTTCTGGAGATCATGGACAGTTCATCTTCTTCTTCTGATTCTGATTCTTCAGAATCTTCTTCTTCATCCTGAAAAGCGTTAGTGCATTTTTTATAATTAGATTTTAATGCAATAGACTTACCTTTCTTCTGAGGTTCATTAGCATCCAGCTCAATTTCATGACTCCTCAGAGCACTGATCTATTCTTCAAGAGAGACTTCATTCAGATTCTTGGCAATTTTGAAAGCAGTCACCATAGGACCCCATCTTCTTGGCAAGCTTCTGATGATCTTCTTGACATGATCAGCCCTTGTGTATCCCTTGTCAAGAACTCTCAATCTAGCAGTTAGCGTTTGAAATCTTGAGAACATCTTCTCAATATTTTCATCATCCTCCATCTTGAAGGCTTCATATTTCTGGATCAAGGCAAGAGCTTTAGTCTCCTTGACTTGGGCATTTCCTTCATGGGTCATTTTCAATGACTCATATATATCATAGGCAATTTCCCTGTTAGATATCTTCTCATATTCAGCATGAGAGATAGCATTCAGCAAAACAGTCCTACACTCATGATGATTTTTGAATTTCTTCTTTTGATCATCATTCATTTCGTGTCTTGTAAGCTTTACACCAGTAGCTTTCACTGGATGTTTGTAACCATCCATCAGCAGATCCCATAAGTCACCATCTAGACCAAGGAAGTAACTTTCAAGTTTATCTTTCCAGTATTCAAAGTTTTCACCATCAAATACTAGTGGTCTAGTGTAACCATTGTTACCATTTCCATTTTGTTGCTCAGCAGAGCCAGATGTAGATGTATTTGTTGGATCTTCACCAGCCATCTTGACTTAAGCGTTTTTCTCTTCCTGAATTTTTTCTAAACACGGTTAAGTGCTTGCACCTTAGAACCGGCGCTCTGATGCCAATTGAAGGATAGAAAAACACTTAGAAAGGGGGGGTTTGAATAAGTGTAGCTTTAAAACTTGTAAGATAAAAACAATTTGCACAATGATTTTTATCCTGGTTCGTTGTTAACTAAACTACTCTAGTCCACCCCCTTGGAGTGATTTACCTCACCTGAGGTTTAATCCACTAATCACACAAGATTACAATGGTTTTCCACTTAGACAACTTCTAAGTCTTCTAGAGTATACTGATCAAACCTGATCACTCTAGGAACAATTTGCTTAGATACCCTCTAAGACTTTCTAGAGTATTCTGATCAACAACCTGATCACTCTAGTTCTTACAAATTAATGTAAACAAATTCTTTTAAGAGTTACAATGCTTCTTAAAAAGCTATTATCACAACTGTGATTTTCTCTTAAGTTTAAGCTTAATCTCACTAATATATTGCAACAACAATGTAGTGAGGTTGAAGATGAAGTTTGAGAGCTTTTTGAATTTGGCAGCGTTTCTGTATATTTGCGCAAGTGTTGTCTTCAGCTTCTCATTAGAACTTCTATTTATAGGCGTTTGAGAAGATGACCGTTGGGAGCATTTAATGCTTTGCGTAATCCGTACAACATTGCATTTAATGCTTCACTCTTTTGTCAACTACCTCGAGCCTTGCTTTCGCTGTGTCTACTGACATTGCCTTTAATAGCTACTAACGTTCCTTTTGTCAGTCAACGTAGCCTGCCATCTTGTACTTGCTTCTGATCTGATGTTTGTGTAAAAAATGTTTGAATATCATCAGAGTCAAACAGCTTGGTGCAGAGCATCTTCTTGTCTTCTAACCTTGAAGTGCTTCTTAGCGTGATACCATGAGAACTTCAGTGCTTCTGCTTCTGATCTCAAGTCCTTCTGATGCTTCCATAGACCATGTTCTGATTCTGCTTGACCATCTTCTGATGTCTTGCCAGACCATGTTCTGATGTTGCATGTTGAACCTTCTGAGTTAGTGCTTCTTGCGCTGATTTTGTGCATACTCTTTATGTGATTCCTGAAATGGAAATTGCATAGGATTAGAGTACCACATTATCTCATACAAAATTCATATACAATGTTATCATCAAAACTAAGAATATTGATCAGAACAAATCTTGTTCTAACAACAAGGTCTTGATATTTTCTAGACAAAACAAAACAATCAATTAATAACAATCTGTTTGACACTGTCCCACTGGGCGTGCCAATTTGTTTATGGTGATTTCCGGTAAACAACCGCTAGTCCTTCAAACTATAAAATATACTTTGGTTACTCGCAGGATCGACTAGATTGATCCTAGTACATAGTCAAACAATTGTCTTTTGATATGATTTGATTCATGCTTGTTTGTTCTGGCTTCGAGAAAACTTGTTTGTGATATGATCGTGTGAGTGTTTACTTAAAAACAACACTTGTTATACACGTAAGTATGATTTTCTACAAAGAAATATAAATAAAAGCGTATAAACTGCAGAAATGTAAAGTGCAAGAATGTAACGTGCAAGAATGTTAAATGCAGGAATGTAAAATGCTTCGAGATAAAATTTAGACGAAACAAACGAAGTGTAGGAATGTAAATAACAGAAAGTAAACGAAAGCAGTAATAATGAAAAGATACTTGAATAAAGAAAGATACAAATGTATTAAACTGGTGTTGGTGTCATACGTACATTTCTCAGCGAACTCGTTCTCTAAACACTTGATACTTGAGTGGTTTGTGAGTGATTTGTACAAAATGAACACACGGAATCCTAACATTAAGACCCTTATTTATACTAATTTCGACCCTAACGGTCCTACACTAATCTAATGCCACGTTGCCCACAAGAATCCCTGGGATGCCATCTGTCTTTGTGCAGTTACACAAACTACTTCGAAATTCAAATCCTCCCGCCTGAATCCTCTTTCGACGCGTGGCAACGTGATCAGAACCGGAGATGCCACGAAAACACGTTAAGCTTCAGTACTTTACGTATTTCGCAAAAAACGTTTAAATCTCAAAGATGATTCTCTTCGAACTAGCTCCATTTCTAACTATCGTCATTTCAACTTAAACAATCATTCTCAAAACATGGCCTTCAGTAGCCATTTTTTATCTCAGAAATGGTCATTAGTAACCATCTTCCTTCGAATTCTAACTCTTCAAAGGATATTCTTTCTAAACGAAATCTTCAGCTAACAGCATCAGACTAGTTCGCTACAGTGAACTTTTGTTCGCTACAGCGAACTCAAACAGAAGCAAACTTTCTCAAATCCAGGTTAGTCCGCTACAGCAAACTCCCAGCGAAGCCCCGATTCGCTACAACGAATGAAAGTTCGCTACAGCGAATAAATCAATTCAACTCTCAGGTTTATTCGCTACACAGTTCGCTACAGCGAATCATTTGCTACAGCGAATGAAAGTTCGCTGCAACGAACTCTACATACTTAAATTCACTAGTTAAAAGTTTCCTCAAACTCTTTTTGGATCATTGAGAAAAATGGTCATAAAGTTAAGAAAAAATCCAAGTAAAACACTTGAAAATTTCTCTAAAGTCTTTTGAAAATTATCTTCTTAATTCCATAACTCTCAAAATAATAATTTTTTGCAAAAATGTTCCAATGTGATAAGTTGTTTGTTTTGCCAAGATCTACAACTTTCATGTTGGGAGATTTTTGAGTGTGTAAGCAAAATTTGGAGATCCATGAGTTAGGTCATAATACACTTAAAAACCCTAATTTGACTTTTTGTTGACTTTGTGGTTCTTGATGAATTATTTGAATTTACTTTGATCAAATGTCTTCAATATCCATATGATGATGATTTGGATCCTTAAAAGTCCATAGTTGACTATTTTTCTCAAAAGTCAAAGGTTGGCTTGCACAATTGACTTTTTCCAAATGAACTGCAGTTTTGTGATTTCCAAATGAATCCAGCTCTCCTTTTCAAATGAATTATATGGATGGACTATAATGTTGATTTGGATTCCCTTGAATCATATTTTGAGTCTTGGAACTATCTTCTGATTAAAAGTCAATCCTCCAGTAAAATTAGTTCAAAACCCTAATTTGAGCTTCTGATGAACTTGAAGGTGATTGATTTTGCATTGACCCATCTTTGGACCTTGGTATTGATTATATATCCCCTTGAATCATATAAGAATGTTGAATTTCTTTGTGAGTCTCAAAACCCTAGTTTGCTCAATTTCTTCTTGATCAGTCTCCTGTCTTGGGACACAAGCAACAGACAACAATTTTTTTGTATTTTTGGGTTAATAAAGATAAATGCATGATGATAATGATGACAATGATGATCCTAGTATTTAGTCTATGGTGTATGCTATGAATGTGTTTCATGTGTGAATGATAACATGGTTATGTATGTTTGTGCAAATGTGAGGTGATTCATATGTGATGAATGATGTGATATATGATTGTATAATTAAGATTTGGAGATGGTCTTAATTGCTTATAATTGTTGGTATTTGCACATGCATTCATTCAGTGGGAAAGAGGCGATGTTTGTTAGTTTCGTAGAAACTAGTGACTTGTCTGAAACCTATAGGATTAATTTGAAGCTTAGAGGAAGAGCTTGTTTTGGTGGTTATCTGTCCGAGGGATGGACGCGGTGATACCGCTAAGGATAAAAATTGGTACCACATGCATATTACATTGAGTCGCATTGGAGTCACATGTGTCGATGTGAAATGTGTTTTGGTGTGCTTATGCAATAATTGTGTGAATGATACTTTGATGATAATTGTGATTTTGATTACTTTGGTATCTTAAATCATTGACCTATGTTGTATATGTAAACATACAAAGTATGTGAAAAAGTATTAAACACTTAAATGTATGAAGTGTGATGAATTATATGGATGTATGTTGTTATGCATTGCTTATTATTATATAATTCTATAATGATATAAATTCTCACCCTTATGTTGAAATAATGTTTTGTATGACATCGCCCAGGTACCGAAGAGTAGAGGTGTTTTGCTTGCAAGGAATTAGTGGTGGAGTTATTCCTTTGTTTATTGTATTTATAGATAGTGAGTCATGCTCTGGTTATGTAACACATGGAAACGATTGAACTCTTGTTTATTTTGGGAGATTTTTCTTATACTCTCTTTTATATTTTGAGATATTGTGATGATTGGCCTTTGGTGCCTAATGTTTTTATGCATGACTATCTATTATGAGATTATATGATTGGTATCGTTTTGAATTGTTTAAATTATTTTGCTGTGATATGTGCATATGGAACATTAATTTAAATGTGTGTTATAAATATAACCAGATGAATTTCTGTTTGTTTTGTTTGATTTTGAAATACATGTGACACCCTCTTTTGATATGCATGTTAATTTATTCTGATTATGCAATACGTTTGCTGTGGGGTTTAGAGGGTGTTACACTTAGGTTCTAAAGAGTCAAGTTCTGATCATCTACAACATGCTTCAATCAACAAACAATAAGAAGCCTTTGGAGACTTAGAATATCAAGGACGACTTGTGTGTGATGGTGAGCTTAAAAGCACTAACGGAAATTATGACCTCCACTCTTATAGGGTGGCGTAAGGACAATCCAACATGTACTTGTTATCTACCATTCCCACCATGATTGTTGGGGACTTTACATATGTACTTTATATTTACTATTCTACCTTCCAACATATTTATCCTTCTCTATAAAGGAAGCCATTGGAAGAAATTGAAATCAACGAATCAGTTCTACAAAACTACACCAAAGCGTTGCACAAGCTCTATTAAAGAAAATCTTTGTATAGTTTTGTATTTTAAGCAAGGAGCTTTTGTTTGTATCTATCTTTCAACACTTTTGTGTTGTTGTACCTAAACATTGTGTAATCTGCTTATTAGAAACATCTTTATATACACAGTTGTAATCAACATTGGCCGATTGATGCCTTGGGGGACTAAGTGTTACTCAAAAGCCTCGAGAAGATTGTGGTTGCGGTCATAGTGGTTGCACGATAAGGATCAGCTGAACTTGTTGGGGTTGTCAGCAAGGTTGATCATTAGCATATTGTGGTTATTACCTTGAGAGACTAGTGTTAGTAAAGAGTCTCAAGAAGACATTGGTTGCGGTCATTGTCATTTTCTGTAATCAGTTTGGTTATAATAGATTAAGTCTTTATTGAGAAGGCAAAATCACCTTGGCGGGTGAACTGGAGTAGCTTCGTTAACAGTGAACCAGGATAAAAATAATTGTGTCATTTATTTTTATTCACTTGTTAAACTTGTGTTTTGAGTTACAAAAAAATTATATTTGGTCCAATCTAATTGAAACCCCACTTTCTTGTGTTTCTCGCACCTTCATGATGTTCTTAGAATAATGATTTGACAATGTTACCTAACTTTCTAGATAATTTATCAAAGAATCATTGTGCTTTAAAACCCTATGTGTCCTCTCCAAATTTTGAAGGTATCTCCACCACCTTGAATACCATCTACATTCCCTTAATTTGCATGTTTAAATCCCCATACTTTTTCTCCAAAACATAAACCCACAAATCATCCTCTTCGTTTAGAATTCTTCATTTCTATTTGCCTAATAATGAAGGTGATAAAGAAAGAGAGTAAATTTAAGCAAGAAATTGAAAATAAGAAAAGTAAGAGGTTAACCTATATATTCACACTTCAAAATCAACTTGTAAGATAAATGGAGAGGAAATCTAACATACAACAATGAAGTGATCTACGAGACAGCCTACTCGAGAAAACATAGATGCCACATCAACATTTATTACGTTACCCAAAGTCTAAGCCATATTGAAAGTTAGGATTCTCAAGCAATAATTATGACACACTTGTTTATAGGCCATTATCCCTTAAATGGTAGAACCCACATGTCAGAAGGAAAAACCGAGAAACACCAATAGAGTCCAGTCACATTCTAATAGAGAAAAAGGAAAGAACTAAAAGGCCAAGACAAATTTCTATAGAAGGAATGTCATTGGCAAAGGATCTATTAGGTGTATCGGGGGTTGTGACACTGTTGGATACCTCACTTGTTTTTCGAGTGTCCGCTTTTTTCAGGTATATGGCAATTCATTTGCAAGTGGCTTCGCATATCCACTGCCTTACGCAGAGATAGTATGGCCCATCTTGTTCAATTTGAAGGTCTAATTGGAGGTGATAAGGAAATATCGTCGAAAGTCCGAGTGATTTGGCTTGCTTGCTTCTAGAGCATTTGGAAAGCCAGGAACGTCAAAATCTTCAACAACAAAGAAGTGGAATCGGAAAAGATGATTGAAGACTCTATCGAGTATTCTTGGAGGTGGTTGTCATCAGTTAACGCGGATGTGCAATACAACTATGCTCAATGGAGGACAAATCCTAGGCCTTGTCTCGGCCTGGAATCTTAAGGTCGGGATCGGTTTGTTTAGGAGTTATCGATGTCTCGGATTAGAGATCTGTCATTGATGTTGGTGATCTTTGGCGCCTCAGTGTTTCGTCGGTTCAGTTTTAATGTGGCTCTTTTCTTTCTGGCTGAGTGGATCCTGTGCTTACTCATACTAGCTTCGGCATATGTCAATTTCGTTGCAGTTCTGTGCTGCTATCGATTAGCTAGGATCCTGTGTTTAGCTTTGGATTTTTTGCATTGCAGTGTGCTACTGGGAGCAATTTGGAAGCTTTTGGATTGGGAGCAGTCTATTTATAATCTTTTTTTTTCCAGATTTGGATCAAGGATATTTTAGTTTACCTAAGTTTATTCTTTCTAGTTTTTGGTTTTTGAGTAGGGTAGTTTGCTACTTATGTTCTATGTTTAGGTGTTAACATCCATTGTTTTAGGAGTTTTTTAAGCTGTCTGGTTGGCCTTGTGTTGGCCCTTCGGTTCATGTATATATGTATGGCATGTCTCATGCTTTGTATGTTCCTGTTAATTTTTTTTGAAAGAGCAAAATAAACCAACTGCATTAAGAAAGAAGGCATAAGCTATGCCTAGATAAAAATCTTTACACCATAAAGGAAAAATCAACGCCCTGCCAAGAGAAAAAGAAATGGAACACCCAGCCCTCTCTAAAACACAAATGACAAGAACAAATCCAACATAATTGAAAAAAAAACCTTGCAACAACGAAAAATTATTCAAATGAGACTACATACTGATATACTAAACCTGGGACCAGTAACGTCACCTTCGAACTGAGACGATATGCGAGCTCTGATTTCAACCTCCGGCTGCAAAAACAACGACAACAACGCCACACCAGAGACATCTCTCAAAACTCAGCGGAATAACAGCTCCCCCTTAAACTACATGAAACTGCATAGGAAATGCTACGTATCTGAATCTGCCCCTAAAAATATCAGCATAAATAACCGACAGAGCAGCCTGCATAATAAAGGAAATTCTATTTTGAAGAGTGTGAAGTCCAAGACGCGTGTAGAATAATAAATTGGGTTGGTATGACATGCTTTGGCTTTGCCATCCTAAGCTTGTGTGAACTACAAGGCATACACGAAATTTGTTAAGGCCCAATATGGAGATGACCGAAAATAACAGAGGACTCACTATAAAAACTTAACAAATGGCTCAGATTCACGAACCCACTATTTAAATCCTAAAATCTCTCGCTTATGTCTGTCACTTATTTGTCACTTATTTAGCAATATAGTGTTTGCAAGTGTCTCCTTCCTTCGGTAGGATTAACCTTGAATAAGAAGGCATGTCACAAGATCAAGAACTTTTGTATTCTGAATTGGATTAGCCGATACACTATCCTCTATTTAGCATGAGGTTTACGAAAATATGGACTTTGATTTGAGATCTCAGCGGGGTTGTCTTAGTTTCAAGAAACAATATGAATATGATGCTCATAATCTAAATTAAAAGGATAACTTCAAATTCACCAAAGCCACATTAATAGAGACTTGAACCCTCTCTTTTCCTAAAAGTTAAGACTTGAACTGGACCTGAAGAATATCATGTATGTCTTAAAGTTGAATGTGTTATGATGGAACTTGGTGATTTGATTTTTTGATTGTATGGGTTAGAATGTGTGTGACTTACAATTGAACTATTGAACTATATATATATATATATATATATATATATATATATATATATATATATATATATATATAATTGATTGTATGGGAAGAATATATATATTTTTTGATAAAATATTAAAAGTTAGTATTAAACACTGAAATTTAAAAACGTTCGTTATAAAAAGGAAAATTGAACTTTTTAACAAGTTTATTTTAAAATTAGTTCATTTTATTTAACTAAAAATTTCATATTTAACTCTAAGTTTGATCTAATTAGTGAGTCAGGATCCTTTTCATTTCTCAAAAGAAATGGATGTGTCAATTATGATAGTTTGATGTTCTATATGTCAATTATTATTTGGGGTGAATGTTCGATTTAACTTAAAATTTATAAATTTAAAAAGACTTGCAGATCTTTGCGCAAAATTTGTGGAGAGAAATAAGTGCAACACATTTGATATGATTTATAAGCTTCTGAAGTTGACTCTTATGGGAAGCAATTGCAAATGTGGAACGTGTTTTTTCAGCTATATAATTTGTGAAGAGTCAGCTATGTAACAAAATGAGTGATCAATGATTAAATGATGGTCTTGTAACTTTTATAAAAAGAGATGTTCTTGAAATAATTAAAAATGATGTTATTTTAATCCATCTTTAAAAAATGGATAGTATACAATTTTCATTGTAAAGGTCATTTATTAAATAATATTATTTTTTATTTTTAATATAATTTAGTTTACGCATTCTTTTATGTTTAGCCACACCAACAATTTACAATGTTTAGATCCGTCCCTACTTACAAATGAAAAAATAAAATCACATGTAACCATTACGAATTCCACATCAATGTCATATAGATTACCTCATCGACTTTGATTAACAAATACATTGACTAGCTTACAAACGAAAATGAAAAATATGACAAGTTTAATGTGAGGAATTCAAATGATTTTTTTTTTCATTAATTCGATGTAAAATCAATAACCAAAAAGTGATTAAAACTATAAGTTAAGTGCATATACATTAAAATAAAATAATTGATGAATTCTTTTTGGTAGTAAGAGCATCTTCGTTGCATGTTGCTTAGAGTCTACATAAAGATATTAGTTATGTTCCGTAATTTTTTAGAATTGGACTAAATACATGTGAAGCTCTCATTATTTAAATTTGGGAAAATATCCTTTTTCATCCTTTAACTTTACCTCGGGGTCCATTTTAGTCCTTTAATTTTTAAAAAGGTTACTTTGATCCTTTAAGTCTACAAACCATCTCATTTACGTTCTTTCAGTCTATTTTCAACTAACAGTGTTTACTTTTGCATACGTGACATTCCAATTTGCATCTAGTAATTATCTTCTTCCTTTCAATGCCACCAAAAACCAGAAATTCATATTAATCAATCCAGAAACACATGCTGTTAAAAATAAAATTGGAATAATTAAAATCCATAAGTATTTTTCACACATTTTTTACACTCTCTTTTTCTCTTTTTCTCTCCATAAGCATTCTTTTCTTTCTCTTTGAACTCTTTGTCTCTCTAACCTACATTTCAATTTTCTACTTATTTTTTCTTCAATCTTTCAATTTTGAAGTTTTCAAGGTTCAATTCAACCATCGTGGGAGTGTGAAACCCTTGAGAATTCATCAAGTTGAAGCCTTGCAGAAGTTTCAATGATGTTCAACAAATTTTTGTTCATCTGGGTTGTCGTGACTCGTGATTGCTCGATGTTGATGATTTTGGGTTGCGATTGAAAAAGTCTCAATTTGAATTTTTATATTATTGACTTGTTTTCATTCTATGTCTTTGTAATTTTGCATTTTTTTGGTTTTTTTCCACGTTTTTGTGGTTAAAGTTCATAAATTTGAACATTTTCATTCCATATTACTGTAAAATCAAAAACTATTATCACACATTGTTATAGTTTGTATTTGCTTTATATGAACTCAATCAAAAAACCCCATAAAACACTACTTCATCATATTCGTCAACCCAGATTTGAGGAACATAGATTTGTGGAAGAACACAAATTTTGGATTTTTTGTTATCCAGAAATTTATTTTCTAATTTTTCTTTAAACTACTATTCAAAATTATGTTTTTCTGTATATTATTATATAGTTGTAGATTTCAATATGGACAAACTAGGAGATTGGGTTTTTACATATGAGGTGGTTATGCAAATTTGAGATTTGATGAATTTCTTGACAATGCTATGAATGTTGTAAGAAACCTTAGTTTTGGATATATATTTCACCACATCACCAGTTGTATGTCAGTTGGTCATTTATTTTGACTTTGACTAACAGACCTAACGGAAAGGACAAATGTGGTGCTGTTTAAAAAATTAAAGAATCAAATTGAACTTTTTATAAATTAAGGGACTAAAATGGACCCTGATGTAAGTTAAATGACGAAAAAGAGTATTTTGCCTTTAAATTTGAGAAACTCTAACCACATGCATTGCCAAAAATGTCCCTCTGCTTCCGCAGATGTACATCCGGAAGCACTTTTTTTAAAAAAATTGGTTTTTTTCGTAGGTACATCTACGAAAGCGTAAAAAATATAGTGAATGTTGGAAAAATTCAAATTATTTTAGTTAAGTAGATCTTCAGGAGATATATCTACGGAACGTGTTAAAAAAAGAGTGTTCCGTAGATGTACTTACGGAACATTCTGTTATATTTTGATGTTCCATTTTTTTAAACTCTAAACTCTAAACCAAAACCTTAAACTCTAAGGCAATGGAAAATAGTACACCAAAAGAATACATTGTACACATCGCATAAATTGCACTATAATTTGATGTTCCATTTTTTTAAACCCTAAATCCTAAACCCTAAACCCTAAGGCAATGAAACATAGTACACCAAAAGAATACATTGTATAAATTGCACTATAATTTGATGTTCCATTTTTGTTAAAAAAATTGGAATTTAGACTGTTCCATAAGTATATTTACGAAACACTTTGTTTTTAACACATTTCATAGATGTATCTTCGAAAAATTTACTAAACTGAAATGATTTGCATTTTCCTAACGTTCACTATCTTTTTACGTTTCCGTAGATGTACCTATGAAAAAAACAATTTTTTTAAGAAAATATTACTTTCAAACGTACATCTACGAAAATAAAGGAACATAATTAGAATTTCGACAGATGATTGAGAGAGTCGGAAATGTAATGAGATATTCTCTTAAGTTTTTATTTGAGATAGTTGTTAAAGCAATTTAAAAGTGAGTTGTTTATGTTAAAAGAATAATAAAATATTGCTAATGGTTGGACCAGATATAAATAGATAGGTAAATTCACAATTAAAATAAAACTTATAAAATTGTTTCAACATTAGGGATGACAACGAGTCGGGTGCGAGTTTCACACTACCCAAACCGCACCTGAAATCGAACTCAGACCCAAATGTTATTTGGGTGGCAAAATAACACCCACGCCCACACCTGTTGGGTTCGAATTTTTTCACCCAAACCTGAACCCAACGAGTGTGGGCGTGGGTGTTATTTTAAAATCTCGACCATTTATTTTAAAATCTAATGGTTCAGATTCATTCTCATGTTCTGATATAAAATGTCATTCTCATATGATAAGCTATATATATATATATATATAAGCGGGTGTGATTTCGATTTCGGATGCGGGTTTCACACTACTCAAACCCGCACCCGAACCCAAACCCAAACCCAGTCAACTCGGATTTTCACCCGTTGACTCGGATTCGGGTGCGGGTTGTTGTAATTCATTAAGGAATGTTACAATGTTGTGTTCTAAAATGACAAAATAGTGAAAGTGAGTAAATGCTAATAAATGCATGAAATAAAGTCCCACATTGGAAGATTCACTCACTTTGAAAACCTTTATAAAGAGTTAATATCATTAATTCAACCAAAGGACAAAAGAGGATAAAGTGTCACATTGACAAATGTGGTGGTCCCAAGCATTATGACACTTGTCTCAACCATACAACCACTCGTCGCGACAACACCGGCTCCGGGGGCGTGGGCGTAGAGGCGCTAGTGGCGGCTTGTAGACGGCACTTGAGCACTTAGGCACGTCGCATCGGAGCAATCGCGGCGTTAATGAGGCGGCTCCGGCGGGCGACGGCCACCCTTCGGCCGGGCTATTACCGTGGTTACGTTTTTGCTTAGTGCCCATGATTTGAATTTTGAATTCGGAAAGTGGCAACTGTTCATGAAATGCTGCAGAGTGAAACCATGCAATCATTAATGAACCAAGCTGTGTGCCAACAGTCATAACTTTTGAAAATTATATTGTTTCACCAAGGGTCACAACCTTATGAAACAATATTAACTTGGCCTATAAAAGCATGATTCCGGATTCAGAATGTCACATCACAAAAAACCGAAAATCCTCTAAATAATTCCAGAGCACTCTTCGCTGCATTCGAGTTTTCGTCATTCTTGTGCAAACTCGATAAGGCTGAATTATCCTGGGTATTCCTGCATTAAAACTCTAAAACATTCAAGAGTGCTTGAAATATTATAAGAAAAGTGTTCCCTACACAATTCAAGTCTACTAAATAAATGCAAATGTTAGAGTCTTGACCCCAAAAAGTAAGTCAAGCAATTAGTATTAGAATTAAATGGGTTGGTTTATTTAGAAAAAATCTATTATTCTTATTTTTAGTCTCGTTATATTTGGCAACCCATAACTAATTTATCTCAACATAATTCTATTTGAGAATGCCAACGAGGAAATTACAGCAAAAGATAGAGATATCCCATGGATATTCTTTCTTATTTCCAATATCTAAACTTTTATACATTCATACACATAAAAAACCTTTCCAAATTTCAATATCCCTCCGTAACGCGAATGAAGATAATCTATAATCATAATTAATCAATCAATCAAAACTTTCAGTCCCTTTTCATCAACTTTTCCACTCATCCCGAAAACTTCTACGCTTTCACTCACTGCACGTTTCCTTCTTCTCCAAAGGTGACTTTCTGATTATGATTCTAAGTCACTCAACTTTACGCTTATTTTATTTCAAATTGATGATAACTGTTGTTTATATACTGTTTCAATGTTGATTATCATTGCATTGAAGTTTTTTGGATGCATTTCGTTTCAGGTGATGGCCGATATGGAGAAGAAATTACTCATGCTGTTTTTCTCTTTGGTTATTATTCTTTCAATCTTTAAGCAAGCTGTGTCTGATTTGCATCAACCACTCTCAAAAGTTGCAATTCATAATACTGTGTTTGCTCTTGATCTAGATGCTTTTATTAAAGCTACTCCTAATGTACTTGGTTTCAAGGTAACCTAACATTTCATTCATTTCACTTCAAATCTTACTTCTTTAAATTCTCTTTCTCATCTGTTTGTTTAACTACTACTACCTTAGCTGCTTCAAGCATTTGCTATGTGACTTTTTGACTAGAAGCATGTTTGGATAAACAACTTATTTGAAGCTTATTACAGAAGTGCTTATGAAAATAAGCGCTTATGAATTAGCTTGTATAAGCCATTTTTATAGCAAATGATGTTTATATATGCTATAAATTGTTCTGGTAAGCTATCTTGAATAACTTATAAAAATAAGCTAAAAAAAGTTTATAACAAATGTCATAAGTTGTTTTTGAGAAACTCTCTCAAAGAGTATCACATAACTTATGATAGGAGATAAGTTCAAATAAGTCAATCCAAATAGACCGTAAGTTCACTTTTTGAGTGAGCCAAAGTGATTCTCAAAACTTAAATTGATTTTTTTGTATGTTTGTTAGTTCATGATTAGAATTCATTTTGCCTTTAGAATTGATTCTAACTTGAAGTTAATATTTGTAGCTTTTGCCTCTACTAAACATTATTTTTACAGTCAAATTTATTGTTCAACTAACTTTCACACAATCGTATCCAAGCATAAATCGTGTATGTTAAGTTTGGTATCAGAAATTGATGAGTTTCACAATTTAATGTTTTAGGGACAAAATACTGAATGGGTTACCCTGAAATATAGTAATCCAAATCCAGCGATAGATGATTGGATTGGAGTCTTCTCTCCTGGAAACTTCAGGTAACAACCAATCACACTGGCAGATTTTGGCGCAATCACAGTGGTAAATTTTGGTGCCTCACCAAAATCACAGTGCCGCTGCGATTTCGTCAACCTCTGTCAATCCAAACATACACTTTTTCATGTTATATAATCATAACTGACACATCATGAGTCTGGTTGAATTAACCGGGAGTTGAATGTTTTAAAATTTCCAGTGCTTCTACTTGCCCCGCAGAAAACAGACTAGTCAGCCCTCCATTCTTGTGTTCTGCGCCTATCAAGGTTTGTGTGCCACATTATCCTTGTAGCTTAAGAAGAATTGAAAAATTTAAATGTTTGATGTTATTAACTTGTCCCTTTTTTGTTTCGTATTTCAGTTTCAGTACGCCAATTTCTCCAGTCCCAGTTACAAGAACACGGGGAAAGGTTCCTTGAAACTTCAGTTGATTAATCAGCGATTTGATTTCTCATTTGCTCTCTTCACTGGTGGATTAACAAATGTATTCTCACTTAAACTCTACCCTGTAATTTCATCCTTTATTAAATTAATTGCGTATATTAGCTTTGAGTCCAATGTTACGGATTTTTTTCTTCTGAATTTTACGTTTCTATTTCTTAATTTTTCTTGAATTATTTTTGACAGCCAAAGCTCATTGCAGTGTCAAATAAAGTATCTTTCATCAATCCAAATGCTCCAGTATATCCTAGATTAGCACAAGGGAAAGCATGGGATGAAGTAAGTTTGATATCCCCTTATATTTTTGACATTGAATCTGCATTTTCTTTTTCCAGCTCGGGTTAAAATCGTTTGTTTAAATGGAATCCGTCAGTAAACGCAATTATAAGTGTATGCACTTGTGCAAGTGTGGAAGAAGAATATCTGGGATTCTTAAAAGTTTGCTTATTTCAATTTGTAACAGATTACTGTAACATGGACCAGTGGATATGGGATCAGCGACGCTGATCCTTTTGTTGAATGGGGCCCAAAAGAAGGGAAACTTGTGCAATCTCCTGCTGGGACACTGACTTTTGATCGCAACACCATGTGTGGTATGCAACTCTTTTGTAATTTTATTTTGGCGATTTTTTTTACATGTGTTTGAGACTCAGAAAAATTTACATTTTGGATGGAAAACCATATTTATCTCAAGTCTTGACAATATTGACATTTGTAAAATGTGTAATTGTAAATTTCATTCACAGTAAAGGAGAGTCAAATTGACAATATAATGAATCTTATTCATCTATTATCTATACATGTATATAGGTGCACCAGCAAGGACTGTTGGGTGGCGTGACCCAGGATACATACACACTAGTTTCCTGAAGGAGCTGTGGCCTAACAAAGAGTATGTTTTTTTTATATGTTTACCATGATATTACTTGCTATGAAACTATAGCTGATTTGAAATATTCCCTTGTATTAAATCAAACCCAAGTTAATTGAATACTCCCTCCGGTTGGTTACTATTATAAACAAAGATTCTCTTTTTAGATTCACTGTATGACCGAAGTTGATTCATGTAGCCGACCTCACTTAGTGGATAAAACCTTTTGTGGTAGATATATTGGATTTGGTTGCATGTCTCCACACATCATAACTAATACAATTAAAAGGATACTCAATACTTTTATTAATACTGGATTTAGCAAACCCAAATTTCACCACTATATGACCCGACATAGATTTTTGAAAACAAAGATGAAAACAATGTGACTTAAAAAGACTAAATAAAGGTTGCTCAAGCATGTTTTCCTCTATTGCACGACCATGGAAGGAACTTTCTCCTCTGCCTCAACTTTTCCTCTATCTTGATTGATGCCTTGTTTCACAGGAAATGGTCTTCACAAACTCCTACCATTATTCTGTCTCGCTGTTACTCGTTACCCGCCATTAATCTGTCTGATTTTTCTTCTGGCTCATCATTGCTATTGGATCATCTTTACACTTTCATCTTTGCGTTGCTTTCAATTTTTGGTTCTCCTTCCAATTCCAAGATTCCTATTTTTACCAACTCTTACTCCCTTTCTTTACCAATTTTGGCTTTTCCGAACCATTTTACTTTGTACTTGTGGTTTAAATGTTGACTGTTGGTAGGTGAATGAAGAAACATGTTAAGATTTCATTAGCAGCAGCCAGCAGTTCAGTGGATATGATCCCTCAGCTTGCAATTTTGTTTTCCGTACTTGCAGGTACACATACAAGCTGGGGCATAGATTAGTTAATGGCACAACAGTTTGGAGTCAAGAATACCAGTTTAAATCATCTCCTTATCCTGGTCAAAATTCCGTACAACGTGTGGTCATATTCGGTGATATGGGAAAGGTAATATTCTTTATTTCTTTTTTCTCATGGACGATCTTATTCTAACCATGTCTGTAACTCTGAAAATACAATTATAATCTTAAACAAACAAGCACTTAAAGCTGTTCCATATGAAAATCTCTTCAAACAATCACTTTTATTAATCTGGCATCTTAACTTTTCATTTTATTTTGGGATGAGCAGGCAGAAGCTGATGGCTCCAATGAGTATAACAATTTCCAGCCCGGTTCACTCAATACCACAAATCAGATTATTCAAGACTTGAAGGACATAGATTTAGTCTTCCACATTGGTGATTTATGCTATGCTAATGGATACCTTTCACAATGGGACCAATTTACTGCACAGATAGAGCCAATTGCATCAAAAGTTCCTTATATGACTGCAAGGTTTGTCGTGTTACACATTGTGTTGATTTTTCTATGTGTACCGTTTCACTTCGTTATCTGATTTTTTGGCTATATATTGTGCTTTTAGTGGCAATCACGAACGTGACTGGCCAGGAAGTGGATCATTTTATGGGACCTTGGATTCAGGTGGTGAATGTGGCGTGCTTGCTCAAAACATGTTTTACGTTCCTGCTGAGAACCGGGAAAAATTCTGGTACACCATGTCTATAATTTTAACCTTTTTTATTGAAAATGCACTATCATTTTAATATCATCATGAGCATACAAACATTAGCGATTACAATTCCAGTAAAATAACTTGGAAAATCACGTTACTTTTCCAGGTACTCTGTTGACTATGGCATGTTTAGATTCTGCATAGCTCACACGGAACTTGATTGGAGAAAAGGAACAGAACAGTACGAGTTCATTGAAAAATGCCTAGCATCCGTTGACAGACAGAAACAGCCATGGTTAATATTCCTTGCACATAGGGTACTTGGTTATTCTTCTGCGGATTTCTATGTTGCAGAAGGCTCGTTTGAAGAACCAATGGGAAGGGAAGACCTTCAAATTCTATGGCAAAAGTATAAAGTCGACATAGCCATGTATGGACATGTCCATAACTACGAAAGAACATGCCCAATCTATCAGGTATTTCTCTTAACTCGTCTTCCCTTTATTGTTTGATTTTCTCATTTGACGTGTAACTTAACTGTCATTATTTCCTCCTTCAGAATATATGCACAGATAAAGAGAAGCACGATTACAAGGGCTCTTTGAACGGGACTATACATGTAGTGGTTGGTGGAGGAGGTGCAGCCTTAGCTGACTTTGCCCCCATAAACACCAAATGGAGTATCTTTAAAGACCATGACTTTGGATTTGTGAAACTCACAGCATTTGACCATTCAAATTTGTTGTTAGAGTACAAGAAGAGTAGTGATGGACAAGTTTATGACTCTTTTAAGATATCAAGGGATTATAGGGACATCTTGGCTTGCACTGTTGATAGTTGCCAAAGTACAACATTAGCATCTTGATGAAAAAGCAAAAAACAATGCTGATTTTGTTTCGTTTTTTTTTTATTTGGTTGAATAAAATGCTTCTATGATCAGAAAAGGATTGAGTTACTTTTAAATTTGGCGACTTTTGGTAACTTTAGCGCAATTAAAAATTAAAGTTATTTACATATCTTATTTTCATCATTCACATATTTTCCAAATGCACTAAAGTTACCAAATTTAAAAAATCACTCGATCCGATGACACTATGACATGAACTGTAAAAATTGCCAGTACACGAGAATATAGAATTGTTTATACTCTATCTCTTTGCAATTGTTTAGTCTAAAGTAACTGTTGTGAAATTGAAAAATACTTACTCTCTTGGTGCATATTAAAAGGGCTCTAGCGCTGATGTGCTTTCAGCGCACATCATCCAATATTCGTGTTGTACTGTTTATATATATATATATATATATATATATATATATATATATATATATATATATATATATATATATATATATATATATATATATACACACACACACACACAACGAATGATCCCGATTTTCTCTATCTCCCCTTTACCTATCCACAACGCTATTTCCTTCCAAATATTCTTTACATATGAACAAGCAAAAAAGGAATGATCCCGATTTTCCAAATGAAATCTACAAAAAGAGCACTTTAAATTATCAAAAGGAATCGAGACACCTCTTAGCACCAAAAGATTTTTTGTTGGAAGCCTATTAGCTAAAAGCCTCCACCCAAAAGCCTTAACCTTGAAAGGCACTTCCGACTTCCAAACCAACCCCTTCACCTCATGAAATCTACAATTAGGACCATATAAAATACGCTTGCTCGCATAAACCTCATAGCACGAAGCAACCGAAAAGCCATCACCACTATTGGGCACCCACTCCACTCCATCCTTCTCCTCACCCAAATTCCCAAAAGCCACCAAAATAGTCCTTAATTTTCCCCAATCGGCCAACCTTAAAGAATTATCCAACCAATCCTCCGAAATACCTAAGTCCCCCCACCTCCACTCACTATCCACCCAACCCCCCATAGCCGCCACAGATACCCCTTTTAACCCATATATATATATATATATATATATATATATATATATATATATATATATATATATATATATATATATATATATATATATATATATATATATGGGTTAAATATGTTTGGCGTCCCTATAAATATAGTGAAATTCGATTTTAGTCCCTCTAAAACTTTCCTTCAAACAATGATCCTCTTAAATTTTTTCGTCTCTAAATTTGGTCCTTCCCGTTAGTTTTCACTAACGGAGGCTTACGTGGCACGCCAAGTGGAGGATATAGCTTGGAAAAAATTTAAAAACGATTGAGAATGAGGGGGTTTTTAACCTCCTCTAAACAGACCCAGAAAAAAGAAGAATAATATTGATTGTGAACTTTTGTCGAACACTTTGTGAACAAGGTGCAAACTAAACAATATCATTTACTTTCTACTGCATCTCTTTAGTATCTTTTATCTCTCTATTCCTAATCTAGATATTTAATCTTACAGCGGTAGAACTTGATGCCCTCAAGAAAAACTACACCCAACCCCAAGATCGCCCACCTGATACCCTTCAATTCAGAAATTAATGCAGCTAAAGATTCAAACACTTGCAGAAGGAAAATTCTTCAAGTTAGAGCAGATGAAACAAATAAACAACCAATGCAAAGATCATACTTACAAGTGTGTTTTAAAAAAAATCAAATCTAACCTAATCAAAACAATTAAGAAAATCTTCAATTTCCCTTATTTACTTACTAAGAGAGATCAATGGGTTGAAATCTTTGAAGGTATTGTTAAAACCAGGAAAGAACCCATGACTGATTGCCCAGATTAGTTCCTCATTCTCGTTGACAAATATATAATACATTGATCGTATATTCATGTATATGAAATAAGATTTTCGAGCATGTTTTGCACTTTGTTGATTCTTTTTAGTGTTATTTTGATGTGGTGGAACTTCTAGCACCAATAAAGTTAAGAAAAGGAGAGACTAATGAAGATGTGAAACTGAGTGAATTTGAACAGGAGTTGATCCAACTAGCAGCGGTTCTTAAAGGAGACAATATTTCCACTAGTTATCCAAGTACAATAGGGAAAGACGTGACCGTTAAGCAATGAAATAATTACATGGATGAAGTTGTTAAAATGTTCTTTGAAGTCGGTCGTTATGCGTTTTCAATTACAACAACAGTAACAATTTCAATTTCGATAACGACAGTTGTAATGGAAGGTATTGTTGTGAGACCTCATTGCTTGCAATGCTTGAGTGAGAGATTTAGAATGATATGTTAATTAATTAGACATTTCAACTACATCCAATGTCTTCCTTTTTATACTAAAATATATCATAATATTTTATCATTCTGAGGAACAATGTCACAAACTATTTATAATCACTTAATATAGTCTACTAGCATACAACTCTGTGATTGAGAACAATGTTGTTGATGAAATAACTTTGATTGAGAACAATATTGCAATTTTAAACAGTGCAGCTAAGGTGTTTGATGAAATGTCTATGAGAACTTTGTTTTATTGTAATACAATTTGTTGGGTTTGTTTATAGGAGGTTTTTAACCCCGCAATCTTAGGAATTTTTCAAATTTTTTACAAAATGTTTTCCACGTGGCATGACACGTCAGCTTCCGTTAATGAGATTTGACAGCAGGGACCAAAATTGTGGATGGAAAAATTTATGAGGACCATTGTTTGAAGAAAAAATTTAGAGGGACTAAAAGTGAATTTTGGTATATTTATAGGGACCAAAATATTGTAAATCAAATTATGACGGTTTGCATTGTCAGGACTCCCAACTCACGACGGTTACAAACTGTCGCAACAATTCAAACTAATATTCACAACAGTATGTAACCGTCGCTACTTGCAATTTACGACAGTTTCCTACCTGTCGCAATAAATAACGACAATTGGAGTGGCGGATTTAGTAACCGTCACAATACACTCCAGCAACACATGTTTTTGCTGCAGTTACACAACCGTCGCGACTTGCCATTTGTGGCAGTTCAAACCGTCGTAAGTCAAATGTAACCGTTTGCCAATTTTCTTGTAGTGAAATTGTCTCAAAAGAGTTTTTGGTCTAGTAACATGTTTATGTGTGTCTATTGGCATTTTATAGTGATTGAGGAAGTTTATATCTCTAACATCCATACCAATTCTATCTCTAGTTATATATTAATTTGTGAACACTGAAGAAGGTTGGTCAATATTGAGACCAAAGATAGTCGAAATGTGCAAACGCAAGTCAAAGAAATTATTCGTAATTAAATTTGAAAAAAGATTGTGAATTCTCGTCACTATCACATTGTCATTGATGGTGTTTGCAAGATAATGAATTGCAGGATGAAATGTTGTTGCTTTTGGTTTGACTATAGCCAGGGCTTTGGAGGCCCAGGGCAAATAATACAAATAAACCTCTAAATGCTTTAATATTTTAGTAGAATTGATCTAGTAGCATGAAGAAAGTCGAGCTAATTAGAATAATTATAAGACCTTAAAAATACTCCGGTAGACTCGACTAATCTTGTTCAAAAATCTTTTAAATCTATTAATTTAATTTATATATACTTAACCATAATTTATTTAAAAATAATATTAATTTTATTAAAAAATTTATATGATTATAAAATAACATAAAATATTATATTTTTCTATATAAAAATAATGATAAATCAAATATATGTTTTATTTTATCATAGAAGTTTAATAATAAATGATATGGTCTAATAATAAATTTTTTAATATTTATTTGTAAAATTTAAATATTATTTAAATTTTGTGTTTAATAAAATGAAATAAAACTAAAATAATAATTAACATCAGATAGAATTACATTATAAAAAAACACTTATTTAATTTGGCTTTCCACTATTATTTTGGCAGTTTTTGAAAATTAAGATTTTTCACATCCAAAGGTTGAAATTGTAGACATTGATAAAGTTAAATTATTGTAATTAAATGCAATTCACTGTATATAATAACTTAGCTTGTGAACAATCTAGAGTTTAATTTATATGCACTGACAGTGTAAAATCATTTTACACTGTCATCCAATAGAAAACTAATAAAGTGTCTTGTCATTAAAAGAATTTTTAATTTAAAGTGTGATTTATTCTGATACAAGGTAGTGATTGTTTGACAGTGTAAAATAATTTTACACTTATGAACCTTTTTTTCAACATTCTATGTATACAATATGTCTCTTATGACTATCTAATATTTTCTCTTAGAACTACTTCTAAACTATGCAGTATGTTCATTTCAATTTCTTTACTATATCTGTAATTCTAGTTGGTTTCGATTTTTTTTATAAAAAAATCCGGAATTTTTTTAATTTACTTTTCAAATCTATATCACATTGATTAGGACTTAAGACAGTCGTATGAAAAAACTTAAAATGTAAATTAAAAAGCAAATTTTAGTTTTATCAATCCATACAATATATGTTAACAAAATTAAACATTAAATGTTAAAGATATATTTATGACATTAATTACTAAGATATCTAGGTCACGGACAGTTGTACGAATAAATTATAGAGCAAATGTATTTTCAATTTTTCTTAACTATTTTTTAACATAATATAATCAAATTTTTAATAGAGAATTTTAATAAAGTCAGTGTATATCTCTCGCCAAATCTTTTATATAGATAATAATAGTTATCATAAAAACTACAACATCATCAATGTCTTATTGTCTTTTTGGTTTCACAAACTCTATTTCACTCTTCTTTTCTTTACTATATCTGTAATTCTAGTTGGTTTCGATTTTTTTATAAAAAAATCCGGAATTTTTTTAATTTACTTTTCAAATCTATATCACATTGATTAGGACTTAAGACAGTCCTATGAAAAAACTTAAAATGTAAATTAAAAAGAAAATTTTAGTTTTATCAATCCATACAATATATGTTAACAAAGTTAAACATACATTTATGACATTAATTACTAAGATATCTAGGTCACGGACAGTTGGAAAGATAAATTATAGAGCAAATGTATTTTTAATTTTTCTTAACTAATTTTAAAATAATATAATCAAATTTTTAATAGAAAATTTTAATAAAGTCGGTGTATATCTCTCGCCAAATCTTTTATATAGATAATAATAGTTATCATAAAAACTACAACATCATCATTGTCTTATTGTCTTCTTGGTTTCACAAACTCTATTTCACTCTTCTTTTCTTTACTATATCTGTAATTCTAGTTGGTTTCGATTTTATTATATAAAAGTCCGAAATTTATTTAATTTACTTTTCAAATCTATATCACATCGATTAGGACTTAAGACAGTCCTATGAAAATACTTAAAATGTAAATTAAAAAGAAAATTTTTGTTTTATCAATCCATACAATATATGTTAACAAAGCTAAACATTAAATGTTAAAGATATATTTATGACATTAATTACTAAGATATCTAGGTCAGGGACAGTTGTACGAATAAATTATAGAGCAAATGTGTTTTCAATTTTTCTTAACTATTTTTTAACATAATATAATCAAATATTTAATAGAAAATTTTAATAAAGTCGGTGTATATCTCTCGCCAAATCTTTTATATAGATAATAATAGTTATCATAAAAACTACAACATCATCATTGTCTTATTGTCTTCTTGGTTTCACAAACTCTATTTCACTCTTCTTTTCTTTACTATATCTGTAATTCTAGTTGATTTCGATTTTATTATAAAAAAATCCGGAATTTTTTTAATTTACTTTTCAAATCTATATCACATTGATTAGGACTTAAGACAGTCGTATGAAAATACTTAAAATGTAAATTAATTAGAAAAATTTAGTTTTATCAATCCATACAATATATGTTAACAAAATTAAACATTAAATGTTAAAGATATATTTATGACATTAATTACTAAGATATCTAGATCACGGACAGTTGTACGGATAAATTATAGAGCAAATGTATTTTCAATTTTTCTTAACTATTTTTTAACCTAATATAATCAAATTCTTAATAGAAAATTTTAATAAAGTCGGTGTATATCTCTCGCCAAATCTTTTATATAGATAATAATAGTTATCATAAAAACTACAACATCATCATTGTCTTATTGTCTTCTTGGTTTCACAAACTCTATTTCACTCTTCTTTTCTTTACTATATCTGTAATTCTAGTTGGTTTCGATTTTATTATAAAAAAATTCAGAATTTTTTTAATTTACTTTTCAAATCTATATCACATTGATTAGGACTTAAGACAGTCCTATGAAAATACTTAAAATGTAAATTAAAAAGAAAAATTTAGTTTTATCAATCCATACAATATATGTTAACAAAATTAAACATTAAATGTTAAAGATATATTTATGAAATTAATTTCTAAGATATCTAGGTCACGGACACTTGTACGGATAAATTATAGAGCAAATGTATTTTCAATTTTTCTTAACTATTTTTCAGAATAATATAATCAAATTTTTAATAGAAAATTTTAAAAAAGTCGGTGTATATCTCTCGCCAAATCTTTTATATAGATAATAATAATTATCATAAAAACTACAACATCATCATTGTCTTTTTTTTTTTTTTTGACAAACATCATCATTGTCTTATTGTCTTCTTGGTTTCACAAACTCTATTTAACTCTTCTTTTCTTTACTATATCTGTAATTCTAGTTGGTTTCGATTTTATTATAAAAAAATCCGGAATTTTTTTAATTTACTTTTCAAATCTATATCACATTGATTAGGACTTAAGACAGTCCTATGAAAATACTTAAAATGTAAATTAAAAAGCAAATTTTAGTTTTATCAATCCATACAATATATGTTAACAAAATTAAACATTAAATGTTAAAGATATATTTATGACATTAATTACTAAGATATCTAGGTCACGGACAGTTGTACGAATAAATTATAGAGCAAACGTATTTTCAATTTTTCTTAATTATTTTTTAACATAATATAATCAAATTTTTAATAGAAAATTTTAATAAAGTCGGTGTATATCTCTCGCCAAATCTTTTATATAGATAATAATAGTTATCATAAAAACTACAACATCATCATTGTCTTATTGTCTTCTTGGTTTCACAAACTCTATTTAACTCTTCTTTTCTTTACTATATCTGTAATTCTAGTTGGTTTCGATTTTTTTAATTTACTTTTCAAATCTATATCACATTGATTAGGACTTAAGACAGTCCTTTGAAAATACTTAAAATGTAAATTAAAAAGAAAATTTTAGTTTTATCAATCCATACAATATATGTTAACTAAGCTAAACATTAAATGTTAAAGATATATTTATGACATTAATTACTAAGATATCTAGGTCACGGACAGTTGTACGAATAAATTATAGAGCAAATGTATTTTCAATTTTTCTTAACTATTTTTTAACATAATATAATCAAATTTTTAATTGAAAATTTTAATAAAGTCGGTGTATATCTCTCGCCAAATCTTTTATATAGATAATAATAGTTATCATAAAAACTACAACATCATCATTGTCTTATTGTCTTCTTGGTTTCACAAACTCTATTTCACTCTTCTTTTCTTTACTATATCTGTAATTCTAGTTGATTTCGATTTTATTATAAAAAAATCCGGAATTTTTTTAATTTACTTTTCAAATCTATGTCACATTGATTAGGACTTAAGACAGTCGTATGAAAATACTTAAAATGTAAATTAAAAAGAAAAATTTAGTTTTATCAATCCATACAATATATGTTAACAAAATTAAACATTAAATGTTAAAGATACATTTATGACATTAATTACTAAGATATCTAGATCACGGACAGTTGTACGGATAAATTATAGAGCAAATGTATTTTCAATTTTTCTTAACTATTTTTTAACCTAATATAATCAAATTCTTAATAGAAAATTTTAATAAAGTCGGTGTATATCTCTCGCCAAATCTTTTATATAGATAATAATAGTTATCATAAAAACTACAACATCATCATTGTCTTATTGTCTTCTTGGTTTCACAAACACTATTTCACTCTTCTTTTCTTTACTATATCTGTAATTCTAGTTGGTTTCGATTTTATTATAAAAAAATTCAGAATTTTTTTAATTTACTTTTCAAATCTATATCACATTGAATAGGACTTAAGACAGTCCTATGAAAATACTTAAAATGTAAATTAAAAAGCAAATTTTAGTTTTATCAATCCATACAATATATGTTAACAAAATTAAACATTAAATGTTAAAGATATATTTATGACATTAATTACTAAGATATCTAGGTCACGGACAGTTGTACGAATAAATTATAGAGCAAATGTATTTTCAATTTTTCTTAATTATTTTTTAACATAATATAATCAAATTTTTAATAGAAAATTTTAATAAAGTCGGTGTATATCTCTCGCCAAATCTTTTATATAGATAATAATAGTTATCATAAAAACTACAACATCATCATTGTCTTATTGTCTTCTTGGTTTCACAAACTCTATTTAACTCTTCTTTTCTTTACTATATCTGTAATTCTAGTTGGTTTCGATTTTTTTAATTTACTTTTCAAATCTATATCACATTGATTAGGACTTAAGACAGTCCTTTGAAAATACTTAAAATGTAAATTAAAAAGAAAATTTTAGTTTTATCAATCCATACAATATATGTTAACTAAGCTAAACATTAAATGTTAAAGATATATTTATGACATTAATTACTAAGATATCTAGGTCACGGACAGTTGTACGAATAAATTATAGAGCAAATGTATTTTCAATTTTTCTTAACTATTTTTTAACATAATATAATCAAATTTTTAATAGAAAAGTTTAATAAAGTCGGTGTATATCTCTCGCCAAATCTTTTATATAGATAATAATAGTTATCATAAAAACTACAACATCATCATTGTCTTATTGTCTTCTTGGTTTCACAAACTCTATTTCACTCTTCTTTTCTTTACAATATCTGTAATTCTAGTTGATTTCGATTTTATTATAAAAAAATCCGGAATTTTTTTAATTTACTTTTCAAATCTATGTCACATTGATTAGGACTTAAGACAGTCGTATGAAAATACTTAAAATGTAAATTAAAAAGAAAAATTTAGTTTTATCAATCCATACAATATATGTTAACAAAATTAAACATTAAATGTTAAAGATACATTTATGACATTAATTACTAAGATATCTAGATCACGGACAGTTGTACGGATAAATTATAGAGCAAATGTATTTTCAATTTTTCTTAACTATTTTTTAACCTAATATAATCAAATTCTTAATAGAAAATTTTAATAAAGTCGGTGTATATCTCTCGCCAAATCTTTTATATAGATAATAATAGTTATCATAAAAACTACAACATCATCATTGTCTTATTGTCTTCTTGGTTTCACAAACACTATTTCACTCTTCTTTTCTTTACTATATCTGTAATTCTAGTTGGTTTCGATTTTATTATAAAAAAATTCAGAATTTTTTTAATTTACTTTTCAAATCTATATCACATTGAATAGGACTTAAGACAGTCCTATGAAAATACTTAAAATGTAAATTAAAAAGAAAAATTTAGTTTTATCAATCCATACAATATATGTTAACAAAATTAAACATTAAATGTTAAAGATATATTTATGACATTAATTACTAAGATATCTAGGTCGCGGACACTTGTACGGATAAATTATAGAGCAAATGTATTTTCAATTTTTCTTAACTATTTTTTAGAATAATATAATCAAATTTTTAATAGAAAATTTTAAAAAAATCGGTGTATATCTCTCGCCAAATATTTTATATAGATAATAATAATTATCATAAAAACTACAACATCATCATTGTCTTATTTTTTTTTTGACAAACATCATCATTGTCTTATTGTCTTCTTGGTTTCACAAACTCTATTTAACTCTTCTTTTCTTTACTATATCTGTAATTCTAGTTGGTTTCGATTTTATTATAAAAAAATCCGGAATTTTTTTAATTTACTTTTCAAATCTATATCACATTGATTAGGACTTAAGACAGTCCTATGAAAATACTTAAAATGTAAATTAAAAAGCAAATTTTAGTTTTATCAATCCATACAATATATGTTAACAAAATTAAACATTAAATGTTAAAGATATATTTATGACATTAATTACTAAGATATCTAGGTCACGGACAGTTGTACGAATAAATTATAGAGCAAATGTATTTTCAATTTTTCTTAATTATTTTTTAACATAATATAATCAAATTTTTAATAGAAAATTTTAATAAAGTCGGTGTATATCTCTCGCCAAATCTTTTATATAGATAATAATAGTTATCATAAAAACTACAACATCATCATTGTCTTATTGTCTTCTTGGTTTCACAAACTCTATTTAACTCTTCTTTTCTTTACTATATCTGTAATTCTAGTTGGTTTCGATTTTTTTAATTTACTTTTCAAATCTATATCACATTGATTAGGACTTAAGACAGTCCTTTGAAAATACTTAAAATGTAAATTAAAAAGAAAATTTTAGTTTTATCAATCCATACAATATATGTTAACTAAGCTAAACATTAAATGTTAAAGATATATTTATGACATTAATTACTAAGATATCTAGGTCACGGACAGTTGTACGAATAAATTATAGAGCAAATGTATTTTCAATTTTTCTTAACTATTTTTTAACATAATATAATCAAATTTTTAATAGAAAATTTTAATAAAGTCGGTGTATATCTCTCGCCAAATCTTTTATATAGATAATAATAGTTATCATAAAAACTACAACATCATCATTGTCTTATTGTCTTCTTGGTTTCACAAACTCTATTTCACTCTTCTTTTCTTTACTATATCTGTAATTCTAGTTGATTTCGATTTTATTATAAAAAAATCCGGAATTTTTTTAATTTACTTTTCAAATCTATGTCACATTGATTAGGACTTAAGACAGTCGTATGAAAATACTTAAAATGTAAATTAAAAAGAAAAATTTAGTTTTATCAATCCATACAATATATGTTAACAAAATTAAACATTAAATGTTAAAGATACATTTATGACATTAATTACTAAGATATCTAGATCACGGACAGTTGTACGGATAAATTATAGAGCAAATGTATTTTCAATTTTTCTTAACTATTTTTTAACCTAATATAATCAAATTCTTAATAGAAAATTTTAATAAAGTCGGTGTATATCTCTCGCCAAATCTTTTATATAGATAATAATAGTTATCATAAAAACTACAACATCATCATTGTCTTATTGTCTTCTTGGTTTCACAAACACTATTTCACTCTTCTTTTCTTTACTATATCTGCAATTCTAGTTGGTTTCGATTTTATTATAAAAAAATTCAGAATTTTTTTAATTTACTTTTCAAATCTATATCACATTGAATAGGACTTAAGACAGTCCTATGAAAATACTTAAAATGTAAATTAAAAAGAAAAATTTAGTTTTATCAATCCATACAATATATGTTAACAAAATTAAACATTAAATGTTAAAGATATATTTATGACATTAATTACTAAGATATCTAGGTCGCGGACACTTGTACGGATAAATTATAGAGCAAATGTATTTTCAATTTTTCTTAACTATTTTTTAGAATAATATAATCAAATTTTTAATAGAAAATTTTAAAAAAGTCGGTGTATATCTCTCGCCAAATATTTTATATAGATAATAATAATTATCATAAAAACTACAACATCATCATTGTCTTATTTTTTTTTTTGACAAACATCATCATTGTCTTATTGTCTTCTTGGTTTCACAAACTCTATTTAACTCTTCTTTTCTTTACTATATCTGTAATTCTAGTTGGTTTCGATTTTATTATAAAAAAATCCGGAATTTTTTTAATTTACTTTTCAAATCTATATCACATTGATTAGGACTTAAGACAGTCCTATGAAAATACTTAAAATGTAAATTAAAAAGCAAATTTTAGTTTTATCAATCCATACAATATATGTTAACAAAATTAAACATTAAATGTTAAAGATATATTTATGACATTAATTACTAAGATATCTAGGTCACGGACAGTTGTACGAATAAATTATAGAGCAAATGTATTTTCAATTTTTCTTAATTATTTTTTAACATAATATAATCAAATTTTTAATAGAAAATTTTAATAAAGTCGGTGTATATCTCTCGCCAAATCTTTTATATAGATAATAATAGTTATCATAAAAACTACAACATCATCATTGTCTTATTGTCTTCTTGGTTTCACAAACTCTATTTAACTCTTCTTTTCTTTACTATATCTGTAATTCTAGTTGGTTTCGATTTTTTTAATTTACTTTTCAAATCTATATCACATTGATTAGGACTTAAGACAGTCCTTTGAAAATACTTAAAATGTAAATTAAAAAGAAAATTTTAGTTTTATCAATCCATACAATATATGTTAACTAAGCTAAACATTAAATGTTAAAGATATATTTATGACATTAATTACTAAGATATCTAGGTCACGGACAGTTGTACGAATAAATTATAGAGCAAATGTATTTTCAATTTTTCTTAACTATTTTTTAACATAATATAATCAAATTTTTAATAGAAAAGTTTAATAAAGTCGGTGTATATCTCTCGCCAAATCTTTTATATAGATAATAAAAGTTATCATAAAAACTACAACATCATCATTGTCTTATTGTCTTCTTGGTTTCACAAACTCTATTTCACTCTTCTTTTCTTTACTATATCTGTAATTCTAGTTGATTTCGATTTTATTATAAAAAAATCCGGAATTTTTTTAATTTACTTTTCAAATCTATGTCACATTGATTAGGACTTAAGACAGTCGTATGAAAATACTTAAAATGTAAATTAAAAAGAAAAATTTAGTTTTATCAATCCATACAATATATGTTAACAAAATTAAACATTAAATGTTAAAGATACATTTATGACATAAATTACTAAGATATCTAGATCACGGACAGTTGTACGGATAAATTATAGAGCAAATGTATTTTCAATTTTTCTTAACTATTTTTTAACCTAATATAATCAAATTCTTAATAGAAAATTTTAATAAAGTCGGTGTATATCTCTCGCCAAATCTTTTATATAGATAATAATAGTTATCATAAAAACTACAACATCATCATTGTCTTATTGTCTTCTTGGTTTCACAAACTCTATTTAACTCTTCTTTTCTTTACTATATCTGTAATTCTAGTTGGTTTCGATTTTATTATAAAAAAATCCGGAATTTTTTTAATTTACTTTTCAAATCTATATCACATTGATTAGGACTTAAGACAGTCCTATGAAAATACTTAAAATGTAAATTAAAAAGCAAATTTTAGTTTTATCAATCCATACAATATATGTTAACAAAATTAAACATTAAATGTTAAAGATATATTTATGACATTAATTACTAAGATATCTAGGTCACGGACAGTTGTACGAATAAATTATAGAGCAAATGTATTTTCAATTTTTCTTAATTATTTTTTAACATAATATAATCAAATTTTTAATAGAAAATTTTAATAAAGTCGGTGTATATCTCTCGCCAAATCTTTTATATAGATAATAATAGTTATCATAAAAACTACAACATCATCATTGTCTTATTGTCTTCTTGGTTTCACAAACTCTATTTCACTCTTCTTTTCTTTACAATATCTGTAATTCTAGTTGATTTCGATTTTATTATAAAAAAATCCGGAATTTTTTTAATTTACTTTTCAAATCTATGTCACATTGATTAGGACTTAAGACAGTCGTATGAAAATACTTAAAATGTAAATTAAAAAGAAAAATTTAGTTTTATCAATCCATACAATATATGTTAACAAAATTAAACATTAAATGTTAAAGATACATTTATGACATTAATTACTAAGATATCTAGATCACGGACAGTTGTACGGATAAATTATAGAGCAAATGTATTTTCAATTTTTCTTAACTATTTTTTAACCTAATATAATCAAATTCTTAATAGAAAATTTTAATAAAGTCGGTGTATATCTCTCGCCAAATCTTTTATATAGATAATAATAGTTATCATAAAAACTACAACATCATCATTGTCTTATTGTCTTCTTGGTTTCACAAACACTATTTCACTCTTCTTTTCTTTACTATATCTGTAATTCTAGTTGGTTTCGATTTTATTATAAAAAAATTCAGAATTTTTTTAATTTACTTTTCAAATCTATATCACATTGAATAGGACTTAAGACAGTCCTATGAAAATACTTAAAATGTAAATTAAAAAGAAAAATTTAGTTTTATCAATCCATACAATATATGTTAACAAAATTAAACATTAAATGTTAAAGATATATTTATGACATTAATTACTAAGATATCTAGGTCGCGGACACTTGTACGGATAAATTATAGAGCAAATGTATTTTCAATTTTTCTTAACTATTTTTAAGAATAATATAATCAAATTTTTAATAGAAAATTTTAAAAAAGTCGGTGTATATCTCTCGCCAAATATTTTATATAGATAATAATAATTATCATAAAAACTACAACATCATCATTGTCTTATTTTTTTTTTTGACAAACATCATCATTGTCTTATTGTCTTCTTGGTTTCACAAACTCTATTTAACTCTTCTTTTCTTTACTATATCTGTAATTCTAGTTGGTTTCGATTTTATTATAAAAAAATCCGAAATTTTTTTAATTTACTTTTCAAATCTATATCACATTGATTAGGACTTAAGACAGTCCTATGAAAATACTTAAAATGTAAATTAAAAAGCAAATTTTAGTTTTATCAATCCATACAATATATGTTAACAAAATTAAACATTAAATGTTAAAGATATATTTATGACATTAATTACTAAGATATCTAGGTCACGGACAGTTGTACGAATAAATTATAGAGCAAATGTATTTTCAATTTTTCTTAATTATTTTTTAACATAATATAATCAAATTTTTAATAGAAAATTTTAATAAAGTCGGTGTATATCTCTCGCCAAATCTTTTATATAGATAATAATAGTTATCATAAAAACTACAACATCATCATTGTCTTATTGTCTTCTTGGTTTCACAAACTCTATTTAACTCTTCTTTTCTTTACTATATCTGTAATTCTAGTTGGTTTCGATTTTTTTAATTTACTTTTCAAATCTATATCACATCGATTAGGACTTAAGACAGTCCTTTGAAAATACTTAAAATGTAAATTAAAAAGAAAATTTTAGTTTTATCAATCCATACAATATATGTTAACTAAGCTAAACATTAAATGTTAAAGATATATTTATGACATTAATTACTAAGATATCTAGGTCACGGACAGTTGTACGAATAAATTATAGAGCAAATGTATTTTCAATTTTTCTTAACTATTTTTTAACATAATATAATCAAATTTTTAATAGAAAATTTTAATAAAGTCGGTGTATATCTCTCGCCATGTAATACCCCGAATCTCCGACACTGGTAATTATCATTAATTGGTTAACTGATAATTAGAATGTACATTGACCTTATTTCCTATTAATCTAAAGAATGATTATTAGAAGAATTAGTGGAATGGTTAGAAACAAAGAGGATTGGTTGGAATTGAACTAAGTGGCATCATTGTAAATACCACTTAGTTAAAGGGCACATTGGACCTTAAATAATAATTGCATGGGAACATAAGGACATGTTTGGTAAAGGATCTATGCAAATCAGAATTTTGAGAGAAAAGATCTTGGAAGCATGGAGGAGAAAGGAGAGCTTATGTGCAAGAAGTCATTTTCGCAACTCTTGGTACAGCTCCACTAAATCAGGTATAACTCTCAACTCGTAACTCCGATCGTAACGATTCTGGTCCCATTGGAAAGCTAACGAATTTCTCTTCGATTTGCACCTATGGTTCGCGTTCATAGCTTCTGTTTCAAAAGAGAAAACTGACCTTGAAGTTGTGTCAGTGATGCTGAAAGTGGGTACAAGTGTGATTACGGATTTGATGAAGATGGAGTGAAACTTTGGCTATGGTGGGAGTCCAATGGCAGCAAACAACATCTTTCTAAACCTCCATTTTAGCAAGGTGAGTCCTTAGTTAGAGACTTGGGGGAATTTGCATGCAAGGGTTAGAATTGGGGTTTGAGTGATAATCTATAATTGCATGTGATCAACTTGTTAATTGATAATGTTATGGTATGTTGTATTGCTTTAATCCTTTGCATGCTGATGATTCTGTATATATGCATGTTATAAATTCGTTTGGGATCAATTATGATACTTGGAATCAGTTAAAAGCCATTAGGACTGGTTTAGGACCCTTAAAAATGCAGAAAATTGATTCTGCTTCAGGGTAATCGGTTACTGGCATTTGGGTAACCGATTACTCTGTGTAAATTTGCGTTTCTGGGCATTTTTCATGCCAGTAACCGGTTACTGGCTTCTGGGTAACCGGTTACCCTGGGTGCAGAGGGAAAAATCAGCAAACTTCAGAAATTCGTAACTTTCGGCTCGGGTATCGGAATTGCGCAAACTTTATATCGTTGGAAAGCTAGCGACGTGTACTTTCTAATTAAATAGGTCCCCAAACCAGAATTATTGATTTAATAATAGTGGAGCCCCACTTAGTGAATCAACGAATTAGTATGGGAACTTATGTCTTTACCAATTGAATAATAATAATTCTTGTGTTAAGCATGGCATGGTTGTTTACTGCTTATTGTGATGTGATATCCATAATTGAGAATGTTATGCCATTATGTTTTATACATGAAAATCCTGCTAACACCGTCGTTTTGGTTAAACGATCGGTATTGATTGTATTGTGTGATTGACGCTTGTTATGCGTGTGGTATGCTAGAATCGAAGTAGACCCGGTACTAAGTTACGATTCGGACCGTGGGTCCTTGAGTTGTCTGTGGGACTGCCCTGATCTTGGATCCCAGAGGCACATACCTGAACTACCGTTGCAGTGTGCTTGTGAGGGCCTGAAGGCGTTTTACTCACTTGCTGTATACACACTCGCGTGCTCGGTATGATGGCGTTATGCGGCTAAGTAAGCCTACGCATAACAGGTAAACCATCTCTAATGATGCCATGTAGGCTACATCATTAGGTTCCTATCCGGATGGGCTCATGCGTCAAGACGGCGTGTTGCACTTGCTGTTAACACCACGTGCGTACAGATGGTTAATGGGACGATGTCGCCTCTTAGGCAAGGTCATCTCGCAGCCATGTAGGCTTGTGCGAACCCATTTAATCATTCTTGCAGGGTGCTTGTGTAAGTCTCTTGACAAATAGGCATGGGTGAACCCACCGAGGGTGTGTTAGTAACTTAGTCTAGTGGTATTAACGTACTTCTGGATTCCCCGTACATGGGTATGGGTCTGCATACGTGTTTGTTGTACTATTTGTGTACTGTGATGCGATGACTCCTATGGTGGACGATTCATGTGTTTGCTCCGTACTTGTACCGGATGTGAGGATAAACCCCGGATCAATGGTGGATTCGGTTTGTGATGCATGTACCCTGTAGAACCGAGTGGACCCATAGGATAGGAGGACTCACTGAGATTTAGTAATCTCACCCCAATCAACTTATATTTTTCAGGTGCAGTTTAGTAGCTTTTGACAGATAGCAGGTTCGGATTGACGGCTTAAAGTGGTGACGGCTCGGAGACCTCGTCAGATCTCATTTTCCGCTGTGCAGATCCATTGAAGACACATGTGTTGTAATTCTTAGTAGAATTTCATGTTGTATTTTATATGGATCTCTCTATATCTATAGCTTTTGTATGTACTCAATATCAATTTTAATGTTTCATGCATAATATACTAGTCAGTTATGTATGGGGTGTTACAGTTGGTATCAGAGCAGGTCGATTCTCGGCCGAGCCATGAGACATCACTAGCAATTCCTTTTCCTCCTCTCAAGTGTGCGTTGCTAGCCTGATTTTACTGATATCTCATTTAGTTGTTGAACTTGATCAACTCATCGACTGAGTGTGAGACAGTAGGATTACGGCAGAGCCGCCACGAGGACTCGTAAGCCTGTAAGGTTGTGAACCTAAGTTGTTGGAGTGGGATGAGTAATGAATTGTTGGACGTTTTAAGTGGATGATATTGGAGTCGTCAAGCTTAAGGAGAGCGTTCGACACAAAGTAGTAATACCCAAACTGTCAAGGTGTGGATGGAGACAGCTTGAACCCCCAGGATTTTGATTGGACGAAGTGAAGATTTCTCTAAGTCTTGGTAATAGCAAGGGAAATCCAAATAGGAATGAGTAGGAGCCTTGTAAGTGGGATTCTCCGAAGGTGTTGAGCTGTGAATTAGTAGGAGTCTGTACTGATGATGCTGCCGGTGTTAAGTGTGACTGGTGAGCTGATAGGACAGAATGACCTTTGGAAGTGCGGACACATAAGTCAGACCTTTCTGATTGCGCTGGTACGGACAATAATTGAGTGGATGAAGTAATAGATCCTGATCCAACTTGAAGTACCCTAAGCGAGAGTAGGTACCTAGTAGATGTTGGTGGAATGTATGAGTGTGGTAACTTGAGATTGGCGAAGCTTGAATACCTTGTCGATAGAAGAGGATATGTATTTCTGTTCTTATCATTTTGTATTTAAGTTCTAGAACTACGCTGGATGGAACATGAAATGATGTAAAAGCGTGAAATGCAGTAACCTAAGTTCTTGTTAGTTGTTGTTTGTCTGACCCCGAGTGAAGCCATAGAACTACGCTTGGCGTTGGGCGTACAGGCGAGTAAGAACTAAGATCTATCCGGAACGTTAGTAGGATGATCGCAGTTATGTTGGTTGTTAGGAACCATAGTATTCCTATCTGAACTGAATTATCCTTGGAATCTCATGCATGCGTGGGACGAGTGGGTACGCGCACTGCATGGCAATCCGAAGTTGAACTTCAAATCTTCGTGCTTGGCGTTTTGGCTTTCCGAGTAAGTAAACCTTGGTGTGTAGCACTCTCAGGTTTTAGCATCCTGAGGAGTATGATTCGAAGGACTTGAGGAATGATGAACCTGTTGGAGGCCTGTTCAGACACTTGTCGGTTGCGACTATAGGATACACGTGGGGATCATTATACGCCACTGAGGTAGGTTACCTGGATACATGGCCTCGGAGTTGGACCACCATATTGGTACTACTAGACGGGTATAATGCCACAGTATCGCTATCGTGCACGAGATGCGTGAGTCATCCTTTTTCCTACATGTGTGGGACGAAGGTGATCTGAAGCTCAAGGTGGAATTCTGATTTGGCACTCGTGAGACACAGATCCAGACTCTCATAAGGTATGTGGGATAAGGATCCATACATCACACTCGATAGTAGAGGAATAACTAGACAGGCGATGATGTGATGGATCAAGATCCAATACTATACTTATGGAGACTCTGAGTGATCGTGATCGCGTGAGTTAGTATCCAATTGTACCTTGGGGATGTTCTCGTTTCGTGAAGTGTTAAGTTGGAAATCTTGCATGAGTGTCTAGAGTGAGACTCATGTGCGGTCATGATATCCTGGTCAGCATAGTGAGTGGATATCATGTACCAATGGCGACCGGTGATGGAATATGCAAGTTGTATCTTGGATCGGCTCGATGTGTGATGTGTCCGGTAAGGTATTGCCAGATACTCTGAGTAAAGAAATGTGAATCTTGGTAAAGCATAGACATTTTTGGTGTGAGGACTTCTAAGGAGTCTATAAGAGAGATGTTCCAAGTGCAAAGTGCAATTTCTTGCATTGTGGCTACACTCTGACTGTTAGAAGCACCGCAATGAAGGATGCAGCCGCCGAGGAAGTCAGAGGTGGAACAGACATTAGATGACTGTGTGAATAGGGTGTGGCTATGGGTGGATTGTTATATCTGTAAGTCGCACGAGTTATTAGAGGTGATACTACGCTAAGAGAATGAAGGTGTATGGTTGAGTAGAAGTTGTGTAAAACTGCTAGAGTTATCATGAGCTGCAGTACATCGTGAAGGGTTCAAAATACCGGTTGAGCAACAAGATTTGTTGGAATGACAAACACAGCAGATGTACACTGTGGAAATCAGTGACAAGGACGAACCTCTAAGCCAGTGAATTTTTGGGTTTCAATGTCCTGAGGATGAAACGTGTACCTAAGTTGTGGTAGATGAACTATATGGAATGGCAGGGTAAGTAGAAGCTTGATTATGGAGAGTATGCAACTTTGACGAGTAGTAGTTGATGATGGATGTATATGGAGTTCTGGAACGTGTTGTAATTGGATAACTGTGGATAAGGAACTGTTGTGTAGTAATGGAAACTAAGTGAATTATGGATATAATATGACTCAGAGGATTTCAAGGTGTGTGACTTGTTGGGATCAGAGTAGCGCAACGGATTAAGGAAGAATCAGATAAGTCTGAGGTAGGAACGAACAGACTTTTGTAGGATTTTATGTTGGGATGAAAGTATCTTCCTAAGGGAAATTGTCGAAGCAGCGTTTCGTTCATTCCAATCACTCGAGGATCCACCATAAACTCGAGAGGTGTTGTCTATGGACCAGCTTGGGAATACTCTTTGTGGATGGCATGCAGTACGACGTTCGTAGGTCATCAGTTTAGCTTGCGAGTCACAAGGGTTGGACTGAGTATCAGACCGTCGAAATGCTGAAGGCTAGAGAGGACATTCAGTTGGCGCAAGCTCTTTGTAGTTATGCCTTGTGTACTATGATTGTACAGGAAGACTGGTACAATGGTTACAGGTCAGTTGTTGAATTTCGCGTCTTATCAGTAGAATCTTGTTCGAAGTTGTCGAATGTCAAGGCGATAGTTGCAAGACGATTACACCTTCACGGTTTACGGTGACAGTTGTATAAGTAAAGATAAATTTGGAACAATCATCCTAAGACTTTAGGAATCAGAGGTTAAGACCGAGGAATTTGGAGATCACCTAATGGCATTGTATGGACTCAAGTAGAGAATAACTTGAAGTGTCATCGCAGAAGCGACGTTGTGGCGGTAATTCTCAAATGGGAAGTAATTCAAGGAGCTGAGTGAATCAGTAATGTTTGTTGAACGAGGGTGAACACACCGGAGAGTGAAACGAAGGATATCGGCATAAGTGGAAGAATCTTTTCAGGGGTATGTTAAGACGAATTATCTGCAAAGATGGGTTGCGTGAGGATTAGAGTTTCTGATCATGTATAGTGGGATGCAAGCGTCTTGGCAGATTATGCTTCTTCGTATGGGATGACCATCAGGCAGAGCAGTGAGATTATCTAAAAAGGAATGTGAGTAACGTTCTTCCCTTTGATTGGATAGATAGGAAGAGTTGGTTTTCATGGTGAACGGAAGGAATTCGAGGACGAATTCTATTTAAGGGGGGGAGAATGTAATACCCCGAATCTCCGACACTGGTAATTATCATTAATTGGTTAACTGATAATTAGAATGTACATTGACCTTATTTCCTATTAATCTAAAGAATGATTATTAGAAGAATTAGTGGAATGGTTAGAAACAAAGAGGATTGGTTGGAATTGAACTAAGTGGCATCATTGTAAATACCACTTAGTTAAAGGGCACATTGGACCTTAAATAATAATTGCATGGGAACATAAGGACATGTTTGGTAAAGGATCTATGCAAATCAGAATTTTGAGAGAAAAGATCTTGGAAGCATGGAGGAGAAAGGAGAGCTTATGTGCAAGAAGTCATTTTCGCAACTCTTGGTACAGCTCCACTAAATCAGGTATAACTCTCAACTCGTAACTCCGATCGTAACGATTCTGGTCCCATTGGAAAGCTAACGAATTTCTCTTCGATTTGCACCTATGGTTCGCGTTCATAGCTTCTGTTTCAAAAGAGAAAACTGACCTTGAAGTTGTGTCAGTGATGCTGAAAGTGGGTACAAGTGTGATTACGGATTTGATGAAGATGGAGTGAAACTTTGGCTATGGTGGGAGTCCAATGGCAGCAAACAACATCTTTCTAAACCTCCATTTTAGCAAGGTGAGTCCTTAGTTAGAGACTTGGGGGAATTTGCATGCAAGGGTTAGAATTGGGGTTTGAGTGATAATCTATAATTGCATGTGATCAACTTGTTAATTGATAATGTTATGGTATGTTGTATTGCTTTAATCCTTTGCATGCTGATGATTCTGTATATATGCATGTTATAAATTCGTTTGGGATCAATTATGATACTTGGAATCAGTTAAAAGCCATTAGGACTGGTTTAGGACCCTTAAAAATGCAGAAAATTGATTCTGCTTCAGGGTAATCGGTTACTGGCATTTGGGTAACCGATTACTCTGTGTAAATTTGCGTTTCTGGGCATTTTTCATGCCAGTAACCGGTTACTGGCTTCTGGGTAACCGGTTACCCTGGGTGCAGAGGGAAAAATCAGCAAACTTCAGAAATTCGTAACTTTCGGCTCGGGTATCGGAATTGCGCAAACTTTATATCGTTGGAAAGCTAGCGACGTGTACTTTCTAATTAAATAGGTCCCCAAACCAGAATTATTGATTTAATAATAGTGGAGCCCCACTTAGTGAATCAACGAATTAGTATGGGAACTTATGTCTTTACCAATTGAATAATAATAATTCTTGTGTTAAGCATGGCATGGTTGTTTACTGCTTATTGTGATGTGATATCCATAATTGAGAATGTTATGCCATTATGTTTTATACATGAAAATCCTGCTAACACCGTCGTTTTGGTTAAACGATCGGTATTGATTGTATTGTGTGATTGACGCTTGTTATGCGTGTGGTATGCTAGAATCGAAGTAGACCCGGTACTAAGTTACGATTCGGACCGTGGGTCCTTGAGTTGTCTGTGGGACTGCCCTGATCTTGGATCCCAGAGGCACATACCTGAACTACCGTTGCAGTGTGCTTGTGAGGGCCTGAAGGCGTTTTACTCACTTGCTGTATACACACTCGCGTGCTCGGTATGATGGCGTTATGCGGCTAAGTAAGCCTACGCATAACAGGTAAACCATCTCTAATGATGCCATGTAGGCTACATCATTAGGTTCCTATCCGGATGGGCTCATGCGTCAAGACGGCGTGTTGCACTTGCTGTTAACACCACGTGCGTACAGATGGTTAATGGGACGATGTCGCCTCTTAGGCAAGGTCATCTCGCAGCCATGTAGGCTTGTGCGAACCCATTTAATCATTCTTGCAGGGTGCTTGTGTAAGTCTCTTGACAAATAGGCATGGGTGAACCCACCGAGGGTGTGTTAGTAACTTAGTCTAGTGGTATTAACGTACTTCTGGATTCCCCGTACATGGGTATGGGTCTGCATACGTGTTTGTTGTACTATTTGTGTACTGTGATGCGATGACTCCTATGGTGGACGATTCATGTGTTTGCTCCGTACTTGTACCGGATGTGAGGATAAACCCCGGATCAATGGTGGATTCGGTTTGTGATGCATGTACCCTGTAGAACCGAGTGGACCCATAGGATAGGAGGACTCACTGAGATTTAGTAATCTCACCCCAATCAACTTATATTTTTCAGGTGCAGTTTAGTAGCTTTTGACAGATAGCAGGTTCGGATTGACGGCTTAAAGTGGTGACGGCTCGGAGACCTCGTCAGATCTCATTTTCCGCTGTGCAGATCCATTGAAGACACATGTGTTGTAATTCTTAGTAGAATTTCATGTTGTATTTTATATGGATCTCTCTATATCTATAGCTTTTGTATGTACTCAATATCAATTTTAATGTTTCATGCATAATATACTAGTCAGTTATGTATGGGGTGTTACACGCCAAATCTTTTATATAGATAATAATAGTTATCATAAAAACTACAACATCATCATTGTCTTATTGTCTTCTTGGTTTCACAAACTCTATTTCACTCTTCTTTTCTTTACTATATCTGTAATTCTAGTTGATTTCGATTTTATTATAAAAAAATCCGGAATTTTTTTAATTTACTTTTCAAATCTATGTCACATTGATTAGGACTTAAGACAGTCGTATGAAAATACTTAAAATGTAAATTAAAAAGAAAAATTTAGTTTTATCAATCCATACAATATATGTTAACAAAATTAAACATTAAATGTTAAAGATACATTTATGACATTAATTACTAAGATATCTAGATCACGGACAGTTGTACGGATAAATTATAGAGCAAATGTATTTTCAATTTTTCTTAACTATTTTTTAACCTAATATAATCAAATTCTTAATAGAAAATTTTAATAAAGTCGGTGTATATCTCTCGCCAAATCTTTTATATAGATAATAATAGTTATCATAAAAACTACAACATCATCATTGTCTTATTGTCTTCTTGGTTTCACAAACACTATTTCACTCTTCTTTTCTTTACTATATCTGTAATTCTAGTTGGTTTCGATTTTATTATAAAAAAATTCAGAATTTTTTTAATTTACTTTTCAAATCTATATCACATTGAATAGGACTTAAGACAGTCCTATGAAAATACTTAAAATGTAAATTAAAAAGAAAAATTTAGTTTTATCAATCCATACAATATATGTTAACAAAATTAAACATTAAATGTTAAAGATATATTTATGACATTAATTACTAAGATATCTAGGTCGCGGACACTTGTACGGATAAATTATAGAGCAAATGTATTTTCAATTTTTCTTAACTATTTTTTAGAATAATATAATCAAATTTTTAATAGAAAATTTTAAAAAAGTCGGTGTATATCTCTCGCCAAATATTTTATATAGATAATAATAATTATCATAAAAACTACAACATCATCATTGTCTTATTTTTTTTTTTGACAAACATCATCATTGTCTTATTGTCTTCTTGGTTTCACAAACTCTATTTAACTCTTCTTTTCTTTACTATATCTGTAATTCTAGTTGGTTTCGATTTTATTATAAAAAAATCCGGAATTTTTTTAATTTACTTTTCAAATCTATATCACATTGATTAGGACTTAAGACAGTCCTATGAAAATACTTAAAATGTAAATTAAAAAGCAAATTTTAGTTTTATCAATCCATACAATATATGTTAACAAAATTAAACATTAAATGTTAAAGATATATTTATGACATTAATTACTAAGATATCTAGGTCACGGACAGTTGTACGAATAAATTATAGAGCAAATGTATTTTTAATTTTTCTTAATTATTTTTTAACATAATATAATCAAATTTTTAATAGAAAATTTTAATAAAGTCGGTGTATATCTCTCGCCAAATCTTTTATATAGATAATAATAGTTATCATAAAAACTACAACATCATCATTGTCTTATTGTCTTCTTGGTTTCACAAACTCTATTTAACTCTTCTTTTCTTTACTATATCTGTAATTCTAGTTGGTTTCGATTTTTTTAATTTACTTTTCAAATCTATATCACATTGATTAGGACTTAAGACAGTCCTTTGAAAATACTTAAAATGTAAATTAAAAAGAAAATTTTAGTTTTATCAATCCATACAATATATGTTAACTAAGCTAAACATTAAATGTTAAAGATATATTTATGACATTAATTACTAAGATATCTAGGTCACGGACAGTTGTACGAATAAATTATAGAGCAAATGTATTTTCAATTTTTCTTAACTATTTTTTAACATAATATAATCAAATTTTTAATAGAAAATTTTAATAAAGTCGGTGTATATCTCTCGCCAAATCTTTTATATAGATAATAATAGTTATCATAAAAACTACAACATCATCATTGTCTTATTGTCTTCTTGGTTTCACAAACTCTATTTCACTCTTCTTTTCTTTACTATATCTGTAATTCTAGTTGGTTTCGATTTTTTTATAAAAAAATCCAGAATTTTTTTAATTTACTTTTCAAATCTATATCACATTGATTAGGACTTAAGACAGTCCTATGAAAAAACTTAAAATGTAAATTAAAAAGAAAATTTTAGTTTTATCAATCCATACAATTTATGTTAACAAAATTAAACATTAAATGTTAAAGATACATTTATGACAATAATTACTAAGATATCTAGGTCACGGACAGTTGGAAAGATAAATTATAGAGCAAATGTATTTTTAATTTTTCTTAACTAATTTTAAAATAATATAATCAAATTTTTAATAGAAAATTTTAATAAAGTCGGTGTATATCTCTCGCCAAATCTTTTATATAGATAATAATAGTTATCATAAAAACTACAACATCATCATTGTCTTATTGTCTTCTTGGTTTCACAAACTCTATTTCACTCTTCTTTTCTTTACTATATCTGTAATTCTAGTTGGTTTCGATTTTATTATATAAAAGTCCGAAATTTATTTAATTTACTTTTCAAATCTATATCACATCGATTAGGACTTAAGACAGTCCTATGAAAATACTTAAAATGTAAATTAAAAAGAAAATTTTTGTTTTATCAATCCATACAATATATGTTAACAAAGCTAAACATTAAATGTTAAAGATATATTTATGACATTAATTACTAAGATATCTAGGTCAGGGACAGTTGTACGAATAAATTATAGAGCAAATGTGTTTTCAATTTTTCTTAACAATTTTTTAACATAATATAATCAAATTTTTAATAGAAAATTTTAATAAAGTCGGTGTATATCTCTCGCCAAATCTTTTATATAGATAATAATAGTTATCATAAAAACTACAACATCATCATTGTCTTATTGTCTTCTTGGTTTCACAAACTCTATTTCACTCTTCTTTTCTTTACTATATCTGTAATTCTAGTTGATTTCGATTTTATTATAAAAAAATCCGGAATTTTTTTAATTTACTTTTCAAATCTATATCACATTGATTAGGACTTAAGACAGTCGTATGAAAATACTTAAAATGTAAATTAATTAGAAAAATTTAGTTTTATCAATCCATACAATATATGTTAACAAAATTAAACACTAAATGTTAAAGATATATTTATGACATTAATTACTAAGATATCTAGGTCACGGACAGTTGTACGAATAAATTATAGAGCAAATGTATTTTCAATTTTTCTTAACTATTTTTTAACATAATATAATCAAATTTTTAATAGAAAATTTTAATAAAGTCGGTGTATATCTCTCGCCAAATCTTTTATATAGATAATAATAGTTATCATAAAAACTACAACATCATCATTGTCTTATTGTCTTCTTGGTTTCACAAACTCTATTTCACTCTTCTTTTCTTTACTATATCTGTAATTCTAGTTGGTTTCGATTTTTTTATAAAAAAATCCAGAATTTTTTTAATTTACTTTTCAAATCTATATCACATTGATTAGGACTTAAGACAGTCCTATGAAAAAACTTAAAATGTAAATTAAAAAGAAAATTTTAGTTTTATCAATCCATACAATTTATGTTAACAAAATTAAACATTAAATGTTAAAGATACATTTATGACAATAATTACTAAGATATCTAGGTCACGGACAGTTGGAAAGATAAATTATAGAGCAAATGTATTTTTAATTTTTCTTAACTAATTTTAAAATAATATAATCAAATTTTTAATAGAAAATTTTAATAAAGTCGGTGTATATCTCTCGCCAAATCTTTTATATAGATAATAATAGTTATCATAAAAACTACAACATCATCATTGTCTTATTGTCTTCTTGGTTTCACAAACTCTATTTCACTCTTCTTTTCTTTACTATATCTGTAATTCTAGTTGGTTTCGATTTTATTATATAAAAGTCCGAAATTTATTTAATTTACTTTTCAAATCTATATCACATCGATTAGGACTTAAGACAGTCCTATGAAAATACTTAAAATGTAAATTAAAAAGAAAATTTTTGTTTTATCAATCCATACAATATATGTTAACAAAGCTAAACATTAAATGTTAAAGATATATTTATGACATTAATTACTAAGATATCTAGGTCAGGGACAGTTGTACGAATAAATTATAGAGCAAATGTGTTTTCAATTTTTCTTAACAATTTTTTAACATAATATAATCAAATTTTTAATAGAAAATTTTAATAAAGTCGGTGTATATCTCTCGCCAAATCTTTTATATAGATAATAATAGTTATCATAAAAACTACAACATCATCATTGTCTTATTGTCTTCTTGGTTTCACAAACTCTATTTCACTCTTCTTTTCTTTACTATATCTGTAATTCTAGTTGATTTCGATTTTATTATAAAAAAATCCGGAATTTTTTTAATTTACTTTTCAAATCTATATCACATTGATTAGGACTTAAGACAGTCGTATGAAAATACTTAAAATGTAAATTAATTAGAAAAATTTAGTTTTATCAATCCATACAATATATGTTAACAAAATTAAACACTAAATGTTAAAGATATATTTATGACATTAATTACTAAGATATCTAGATCACGGACAGTTGTACGGATAAATTATAGAGCAAATGTATTTTCAATTTTTCTTAACTATTTTTTAACCTAATATAATCAAATTCTTAATAGAAAATTTTAATAAAGTCGGTGTATATCTCTCGCCAAATCTTTTATATAGATAATAATAGTTATCATAAAAACTACAACATCATCATTGTCTTATTGTCTTCTTGGTTTCACAAACTCTATTTCACTCTTCTTTTCTTTACTATATCTGTAATTCTAGTTGGTTTCGATTTTATTATAAAAAAATTCATAATTTTTTTAATTTACTTTTCAAATCTATATGACATTGATTAGGACTTAAGACAGTCCTATGAAAATACTTAAAATGTAAATTAAAAAGAAAAATTTAGTTTTATCAATCCATACAATATATGTTAACAAAATTAAACATTAAATGTTAAAGATATATTTATGACATTAATTACTAAGATATCTAGGTCACGGACACTTGTACGGATAAATTATAGAGCAAATGTATTTTCAATTTTTCTTAACTATTTTTCAGAATAATATAATCAAATTTTTAATAGAAAATTTTAAAAAAGTCGGTGTATATCTCTCGCCAAATCTTTTATATAGATAATAATAATTATCATAAAAACTACAACATCATCATTGTCTTTTTTTTTTTGTTGACAAACATCATCATTGTCTTATTGTCTTCTTGGTTTCACAAACTCTATTTAACTCTTCTTTTCTTTACTATATCTGTAATTCTAGTTGGTTTCGATTTTATTATAAAAAAATCCGGAATTTTTTTTAATTTACTTTTCAAATCTATATCACATTGATTAGGACTTAAGACCGTCCTATGAAAATACTTAAAATGTAAATTAAAAAGCAAATTTTAGTTTTATCAATCCATACAATATATGTTAACAAAATTAAACATTAAATGTTAAAGATATATTTATGACATTAATTACTAAGATATCTAGGTCACGGACAGTTGTACGAATAAATTATAGAGCAAATGTATTTTCAATTTTTCTTAATTATTTTTTAACATAATATAATCAAATTTTTAATAGAAAATTTTAATAAAGTCGGTGTATATCTCTCGCCAAATCTTTTATATAGATAATAATAGTTATCATAAAAACTACAACATCATCATTGTCTTATTGTCTTCTTGGTTTCACAAACTCTATTTAACTCTTCTTTTCTTTACTATATCTGTAATTCTAGTTGGTTTCGATTTTTTTAATTTACTTTTCAAATCTATATCACATTGATTAGGACTTAAGACAGTCCTTTGAAAATACTTAAAATGTAAATTAAAAAGAAAATTTTAGTTTTATCAATCCATACAATATATGTTAACTAAGCTAAACATTAAATGTTAAAGATATATTTATGACATTAATTACTAAGATATCTAGGTCACGGACAGTTGTACGAATAAATTATAGAGCAAATGTATTTTCAATTTTTCTTAACTATTTTTTAACATAATATAATCAAATTTTTAATAGAAAATTTTAATAAAGTCGGTGTATATCTCTCGCCAAATCTTTTATATAGATAATAATAGTTATCATAAAAACTACAACATCATCATTGTCTTATTGTCTTCTTGGTTTCACAAACTCTATTTCACTCTTCTTTTCTTTACTATATCTGTAATTCTAGTTGATTTCGATTTTATTATAAAAAAATCCGGAATTTTTTTAATTTACTTTTCAAATCTATGTCACATTGATTAGGACTTAAGACAGTCGTATGAAAATACTTAAAATGTAAATTAAAAAGAAAAATTTAGTTTTATCAATCCATACAATATATGTTAACAAAATTAAACATTAAATGTTAAAGATACATTTATGACATTAATTACTAAGATATCTAGATCACGGACAGTTGTACGGATAAATTATAGAGCAAATGTATTTTCAATTTTTCTTAACTATTTTTTAACCTAATATAATCAAATTCTTAATAGAAAATTTTAATAAAGTCGGTGTATATCTCTCGCCAAATCTTTTATATAGATAATAATAGTTATCATAAAAACTACAACATCATCATTGTCTTATTGTCTTCTTGGTTTCACAAACACTATTTCACTCTTCTTTTCTTTACTATATCTGTAATTCTAGTTGGTTTCGATTTTATTATAAAAAAATTCAGAATTTTTTTAATTTACTTTTCAAATCTATATCACATTGAATAGGACTTAAGACAGTCCTATGAAAATACTTAAAATGTAAATTAAAAAGAAAAATTTAGTTTTATCAATCCATACAATATATGTTAACAAAATTAAACATTAAATGTTAAAGATATATTTATGACATTAATTACTAAGATATCTAGGTCGCGGACACTTGTACGGATAAATTATAGAGCAAATGTATTTTCAATTTTTCTTAACTATTTTTTAGAATAATATAATCAAATTTTTAATAGAAAATTTTAAAAAAGTCGGTGTATATCTCTCGCCAAATATTTTATATAGATAATAATAATTATCATAAAAACTACAACATCATCATTGTCTTATTTTTTTTTTTTGACAAACATCATCATTGTCTTATTGTCTTCTTGGTTTCACAAACTCTATTTAACTCTTCTTTTCTTTACTATATCTGTAATTCTAGTTGGTTTCGATTTTATTATAAAAAAATCCGGAATTTTTTTAATTTACTTTTCAAATCTATATCACATTGATTAGGACTTAAGACAGTCCTATGAAAATACTTAAAATGTAAATTAAAAAGCAAATTTTAGTTTTATCAATCCATACAATATATGTTAACAAAATTAAACATTAAATGTTAAAGATATATTTATGACATTAATTACTAAGATATCTAGGTCACCGACAGTTGTACGAATAAATTATAGAGCAAATGTATTTTTAATTTTTCTTAATTATTTTTTAACATAATATAATCAAATTTTTAATAGAAAATTTTAATAAAGTCGGTGTATATCTCTCGCCAAATCTTTTATATAGATAATAATAGTTATCATAAAAACTACAACATCATCATTGTCTTATTGTCTTCTTGGTTTCACAAACTCTATTTAACTCTTCTTTTCTTTACTATATCTGTAATTCTAGTTGGTTTCGATTTTTTTAATTTACTTTTCAAATCTATATCACATTGATTAGGACTTAAGACAGTCCTTTGAAAATACTTAAAATGTAAATTAAAAAGAAAATTTTAGTTTTATCAATCCATACAATATATGTTAACTAAGCTAAACATTAAATGTTAAAGATATATTTATGACATTAATTACTAAGATATCTAGGTCACGGACAGTTGTACGAATAAATTATAGAGCAAATGTATTTTCAATTTTTCTTAACTATTTTTTAACATAATATAATCAAATTTTTAATAGAAAATTTTAATAAAGTCGGTGTATATCTCTCGCCAAATCTTTTATATAGATAATAATAGTTATCATAAAAACTACAACATCATCATTGTCTTATTGTCTTCTTGGTTTCACAAACTCTATTTCACTCTTCTTTTCTTTACTATATCTGTAATTCTAGTTGATTTCGATTTTATTATAAAAAAATCCGGAATTTTTTTAATTTACTTTTCAAATCTATGTCACATTGATTAGGACTTAAGACAGTCGTCTGAAAATACTTAAAATGTAAATTAAAAAGAAAAATTTAGTTTTATCAATCCATACAATATATGTTAACAAAATTAAACATTAAATGTTAAAGATACATTTATGACAATAATTACTAAGATATCTAAATCACGGACAGTTGTACGGATAAATTATAGAGCAAATGTATTTTCAATTTTTCTTAACTATTTTTTAACCTAATATAATCAAATTCTTAATAGAAAATTTTAATAAAGTCGGTGTATATCTCTCGCCAAATCTTTTATATAGATAATAATAGTTATCATAAAAACTACAACATCATCATTGTCTTATTGTCTTCTTGGTTTCACAAACACTATTTCACTCTTCTTTTCTTTACTATATCTGTAATTCTAGTTGGTTTCGATTTTATTATAAAAAAATTCAGAATTTTTTTAATTTACTTTTCAAATCTATATCACATTGATTAGGACTTAAGACAGTCCTATGAAAATACTTAAAATGTAAATTAAAAAGAAAAATTTAGTTTTATCAATCCATACAATATATGTTAACAAAATTAAACATTAAATGTTAAAGATATATTTATGACATTAATTACTAAGATATCTAGGTCGCGGACACTTGTACGGATAAATTATAGAGCAAATGTATTTTCAATTTTTCTTAACTATTTTTTAGAATAATATAATCAAATTTTTAATAGAAAATTTTAAAAAAGTCGGTGTATATCTCTCGCCAAATATTTTATATAGATAATAATAATTATCATAAAAACTACAACATCATCATTGTCTTTTTTTTTTTTTTTTGACAAACATCATCATTGTCTTATTGTCTTCTTGGTTTCACAAACTCTATTTAACTCTTCTTTTCTTTACTATATCTGTAATTCTAGTTGGTTTCGATTTTATTATAAAAAAATCCGGAATTTTTTTAATTTACTTTTCAAATCTATATCACATTGATTAGGACTTAAGACAGTCCTATGAAAATACTTAAAATGTAAATTAAAAAGCAAATTTTAGTTTTATCAATCCATACAATATATGTTAACAAAATTAAACATTAAATGTTAAAGATATATTTATGACATTAATTACTAAGGTTTCTAGGTCACGGACAGTTGTACGAATAAATTATAGAGCAAATGTATTTTCAATTTTTCTTAATTATTTTTTAACATAATATAATCAAATTTTTAATAGAAAATTTTAATAAAGTCGGTGTATATCTCTCGCCAAATCTTTTATATAGATAATAATAGTTATCATAAAAACTACAACATCATCATTGTCTTATTGTCTTCTTGGTTTCACAAACTCTATTTAACTCTTCTTTTCTTTACTATATCTGTAATTCTAGTTGGTTTCGATTTTTTTAATTTACTTTTCAAATCTATATCACATTGATTAGGACTTAAGACAGTCCTTTGAAAATACTTAAAATGTAAATTAAAAAGAAAATTTTAGTTTTATCAATCCATACAATATATGTTAACTAAGCTAAACATTAAATGTTAAAGATATATTTATGACATTAATTACTAAGATATCTAGGTCACGGACAGTTGTACGAATAAATTATAGAGCAAATGTATTTTCAATTTTTCTTAACTATTTTTTAACATAATATAATCAAATTTTTAATAGAAAATTTTAATAAAGTCGGTGTATATCTCTCGCCAAATCTTTTATATAGATAATAATAGTTATCATAAAAACTACAACATCATCATTGTCTTATTGTCTTCTTGGTTTCACAAACTCTATTTCACTCTTCTTTTCTTTACTATATCTGTAATTCTAGTTGATTTCGATTTTATTATAAAAAAATCCGGAATTTTTTTAATTTACTTTTCAAATCTATGTCACATTGATTAGGACTTAAGACAGTCGTATGAAAATACTTAAAATGTAAATTAAAAAGAAAAATTTAGTTTTATCAATCCATACAATATATGTTAACAAAATTAAACATTAAATGTTAAAGATACATTTATGACATTAATTACTAAGATATCTAGATCACGGACAGTTGTACGGATAAATTATAGAGCAAATGTATTTTCAATTTTTCTTAACTATTTTTTAACCTAATATAATCAAATTCTTAATAGAAAATTTTAATAAAGTCCGTGTATATCTCTCGCCAAATCTTTTATATAGATAATAATAGTTTTCATAAAAACTACAACATCATCATTGTCTTATTGTCTTCTTGGTTTCACAAACACTATTTCACTCTTCTTTTCTTTACTATATCTGTAATTCTAGTTGGTTTCGATTTTATTATAAAAAAATTCAGAATTTTTTTAATTTACTTTTCAAATCTATATCACATTTAATAGGACTTAAGACAGTCCTATGAAAATACTTAAAATGTAAATTAAAAAGAAAAATTTAGTTTTATCAATCCATACAATATATGTTAACAAAATTAAACATTAAATGTTAAAGATATATTTATGACATTAATTACTAAGATATCTGTAACACCCC